>NC_073695.1:102784421-103084421 GCF_029784165.1 Wyeomyia smithii
AGCAGTTTTTCCATACATAAAAACATCTACTGGTAATGATATAAATTAGTTCAAGGTTTTCGCGAATTTTCGCTATATGGTAGCACCTGTCTGGGCTACTTTCTGCTGTTAGTGTTTCAGTGTTATTCATACCAAGTCTCTCAAATGGGTGAAAATAGGTATTATCGTACGTTTTGGTACATGCCCTTCTTCTATGTAAAAAGCCTGGTATTATTCTTAAATCATATGCCTCACGAACACGTTTTTGTAACCTTTGAATCTGATGTTTAGCCAGTAATCCAGTATATGTAGTGCAGATGGAAAGAAAATCGCAGGTTTCCATGTATGCTACGAACATATTAATCAAAGTTCCAATAAAAAGTTTAGAATAACAAGATTGTTGATTTGCTTTCTGAGGAAAGCACAGCTTATAGAATATTTTAAAAACCCGATTGTTGCCTATAAGTTAATCAAAATCAACTAAAATTGCACAGAAAACATCAAATACCATAAAAAGGCGCATAAAGCGGGAACATAACGATCTCTAGGCTTCCAAGTACTGGGCAACCATTGATCTAAATCTAGGGATACCATCTGTTCGGAGTTGCGAATCAGGACACTTTTTTCGACGCAAATTTGACCCACCCCATTTCTCAGCTACGAGGTTAAAACAAATACGTTATATGTGACATGCACTTAAAAATAATGTTTCCATATACACATTTGCGTATGCACTAAAATACTCATTAATTTATTTGACTTTTTTATTTCTCGAACGATTTTTGACAAATAATTATGAACTATTAAGTATTACCGAACAAACAATTTTGTTGATGTAAAGCTTATGAAGCTACTATTGAGCGAATGTCAGTTGAACTAATAATTGTTTTTGGGTAGTAGATATTTTGAAAATGTAGTACAAGTAAACAGTTTCAAGTCAAACTTAACAGTTGCCAGATCTTTAACGGTGTCAACGTCTAGACTGCCGTTATGCAAGTACGTCCCATTATATGAATTAGCAAGCCCAGAAAAATGTGCTTCAATAATTTTGTACCATTGCTTCTTGTGGAATGCAGTAAGTTTGAATTTTTATTTTTAAAGTTCTCCAGTACAAAGTTGTCGAGTCGAGTTCATCTATTGTTACGAAACTATATATTTCATTAGCTTTCATTTTTCCTTAAAAAATTATGTTTTGGTAAAAATGCAAATGGGACGGACTTATTATGCATGGCAATTAACCGTTTTCTCTCGTCACTCCAATAAAATTCAACCAAAAACAAAAATTGTTCACAGTGAGCGTTGTATACCGGAATCGAATAAGTAGCATTTGTCATAGATTCTGCATTTTGTTACACTTCGAAACTGAATGTCTTAAAAAAATCACCACAAATCTTAAAATATGAAAAATAAATCAGAACGCTCAAAAAAGGTCTTGAAATCAAGACATGTCCTGCTAAATCAGGACGGTATCCCTATCTAAATCCGAAATTTGGGTATTGATGGCGCAACACTCGCACAAACTGAAATTGGAGTGACTTTGGCGATTTTTATTTTGTACAAATATATGCCAACTCAAAGCATCTGGTTAAAATTCTCACTATGAAATTCAAAGAGTTTTCGAGAAATCTTTCGACGAAAATATAAAAAACTCCATCCCTGGTGCTTCCATATTCTCCATGTTCTTGATAACAGAGTGCAACAAAAATTGACTATTTTTTCTGCCTTGGTTTCAATATATAATTTTTTTGTGTATTTTGATGCAAAACCAAATTTCCCCGAGTTTGAACATATTCCAACCTAAGGTGCAACAATGGCGCCATTTTGATTTTTTTAAAATTCGGAAATTTTCGGTGATTTTTCGACGCCATTTTGTTTTAAGACCAAATATCAAAATTCTAAGAGTTTGTCCACATATTAGCATCTTCTTACCCATCTTTTAAAAAAAAAACAGATCTTAAAGCGGACAAAAACTGAGCTCAGAACGGTGATTCTACGAAACCGGTTTTGGCATTGTTTCAGTATATTTCACAAAGCAAAATAATATCGAGTATGTCTGAGCATTAATAGTAATGCGCGTAATATCAAAAGTTGGTAGTCAAATTATGTCTTATAATGAGTAAACAAAGTCTCAGGAATCGATTGGTAGGTGTCTGATCCACGTAAAATGTCAGTAACATGTCGATTTTGCCCCAATTCCCCTACAATACTAAAATAGGTTCTTCTCGACGTTAAATTACCTTTTCTGGAACCGGTTTAATGTAATATCCGTTTTGGGCTCAGTTTTTGTCTGATTTAAGATCTGTTTTTTAAAGATAGTAAGAAGCTGCTAATATGTGGACAAACTCTTAGAATTTTGATATTTGGTCTCAAAACAAAATGGCATCAAAAACATCGAAAATTTCTTATTTCTAAAAAAATCAAAATGGCGCCATTGTTACACCTTAAGTTGGAATATGTTCAAACTCAGGGGAATTTATTTTCACATCAAAATCATACATAGAAGCCAAGGCAAAAAAATTGTTGCACTGTGTAAAAAAATGTACTTGATTCAAGTTTGTCTCTAGTATCTCTTTAGAAAAAAATTCTTGAGTGACGATCAGATCGTACTCTGAAAAGGGCTCACTAAGTTCAGTTTGAAATTATGAACACCCTCAAACTGCTGATTAAGTTATTGAGCTTTTTGTGTACTCGTTAAAAAAATGCGATCGCCATCTCTGGGGACTGAAATAGGTTGAATTTGAAGTTCATTGGTGTGAACTTTCACTCGATCCTTAGGAACTGATAAGTTCCGGACATTGAGAATTAATGCTACTATCATAATTCAAGCTTTGATCGTCGAACGATATCTATATCAATTGATTGTTTAAATGCTTGTCTCACGGATTAAGGTAACTAAGGTAACTAAAAAACCTCTCTTTTGCAATTTCGTTTTTTGACGTGGGACTACGCCTTTGTTTACTATACTGAGATGCATTCTGTAAAACTGGAAATGAAACTGGCTAATGTTGCGTCAAATTTCAAACGATAATAACAGTATAACCACATGATGGATAACAATAACCAATATGTTGTTGGATAAATAAAATGTATAACAATTTTGTAATATGCTAGTTATCACTCTAATTTCATTGCTAAGCGGTAAAATTGATAGAAAGTTTCAACAACAAATTTACGCGAACAATGATTGGTTACATGCAAGCATTCCTAGCACAGACGACGTGAATGGACACCAACCGTTCCCTGTGATATTCTCTGCATTATCGAAAAAAAAATTGACAGTCTCCCCGTCCCAATAGGTCAATTTATTTTTGCTTCCATGAGCTTAGACTAATGTGATGTCTCGAAGGTAAAAGTTTTCCGAAAAGTTTGAAACAATCCCCGTACTTGAACAATTCCTAAACCTGCTGTCAGAACGTAATAAAAACTGATGTCTTGAAAGAAAACATGCTGGTATAAGCAACAGTACCAATGGAGCAGAAAGCAGCAGGTCACTTCCATACGTACTACAACGCGCGGTACTATTCGTATTGCAGCGGTACACTTCTGTTTGTACATTTCTATTCGTGTGCAATCGAGGAAAAACTGCAATGATGCTGCTGATGGTGATTGACAGATTATCTCATTAATATGATTACCATAAATTACTTAACAAGAGTTGTACATTTTTGCAACGGTTATAAGTTATATTTATTATATTTTATGTTCGATAATCATTATCGCATTACGACAAATTCTTGGTGCTTCTTCAACAAGAACACCTTTGTCAAATGCACAAAAAATTCTACAGGCATATCGCCAAATATGTATAAACGATATTTTTTCGAGTGTTGTTGAATATATTTTCTAAGGCTGAAAATAAAAGTACGTAAGTCACCGAGCAAACACATTGATTCTGTCTGCGGATTCTGTACATTTTGGAACAAAAAAATCCCTAATTACAGTGTTTAGTCCCACGTCACCATTTCATACAACCCTAGGGCTGTATACCTTGTAGTATTTCTTACTGTTTTTTTTCCAATGGGAGATTATTTATATGCAACTATTACACTGGTAAACACAGGTTTTGCCATAGAGCCCAAACTGGAAAAAAGAGAGATTATATTTTTTTCATGTGAATGAACTTTTTTAGAGATTTTACTGAGTTTTTCCGTAAGCAAACGATCCCGGCGAGAACTTTGCGGCCTTTTGACAAACTTTTGCATTTACTTAAGGCACCAAAAATTTTCAGAAATGGTCAAAAAACTATAATCTTCCCATGGCATTTTGTTCAAGCTATGCTTGTCTTTATTCCCTGAAATGGGAAAGTCTGAGTTCAATCGGCCCAAGATTCGGACGACCTTGTCGAATATACCATTTAACTTAATTCGTCCATTTGGGTCTTTGTGAGTGAGCGAGTGGGTGGGTACGTGCGTGCATGTGTGTGTGTTAGTGTGTACGTGCGAGCATGTGTGTATGTGTTAGTGTGTACGTGCGTGCATGTGTGTGACACGCGTGCGTGTATGCATTTGTGTGAAGAAGAGAGTGGGAAAAGGATAGATGTATGGTAGATGTCCATAGTTTATCTCAAAATAATCGAAACATGGTATGACTACCCGAACTTGTCATGGTTTATATGGAACATTGTGACCACGATTAAATGTTCGTTTGTGTCTCCCTAGCCTGCGGGACATATTTGATGACGCATCTAACTGCGATTCCAACTTTCTCTTCTACTTTCCAATTGCCAAAATCATTACATGATGCCTTTCCACCTACGTATATTTGCCAAAAATTATCAATTCATGAAACCAAAGGATATTACTTGGCATAATACTTGCTTACTAACATCCTTCGATTCCATCAAATAATATAACACTTGCTTTGTAAAAAAACTACAAAAATTTCAAATAGCTGGACTAACCAAAAGCAATTTAGGGAGTTGTTTGAGATAAGAACAGGTAATTAACAGGTAGTTAACAATATTAAATCTATTTATCAGCATCAATTCGCTCTTCATTCACAACTGTATAACAAAATTCGGGCGTCGTCTATCGTATAACATAATCGAAAAGAAAAATCACAATACCTTTTTTTGAAAGCACTTATCTATTTTATTGACGCCTTTTTGGCTTACATCCGCTGTTTGCTTTTTATTCACAAATTGAGATGCACAGGAGATTCTTCAGAGAAAAAAACTATATAAAATCCAAGATTTTATACAGATGCACAATTTAATATCATTTTATCTTCACTTTGCCAAACTTAACCGGAATACTGGTACACTGCAAGCCTTAAAGTTAATAATTACTAATGCGATACATACTTTAGCTGTCCCGTGCTTTACAAACGGAGCTGGTTGAGCAACGATACACGGACTTTCGTTGAAATGATAAACGAATACTGCTTCGTTGCTCTATCTCGATTACAGCCGGGGGCTTAGATTGCTAAATGCTGAATTGCGGAGAGAAAAATTTAAACAGGAAAGTAAAAAGAGAAACGCCAGAAAAACAACATCAGCGAAACTTCGTTAAAGAACAAACGTCAAAGCCAAACATCCAATAACAGGGCAGCCAGATGAAAAGCATAAAGCTAGCGTTAACTAACAAAAGGGGAAAGGTCAAAAGAAAAACACTATATTTCGTTAAAAGGGTTTTTTAGCTATATCAGCTTTTTGTATCATCTGAAAGCGCTGCATTTTCTAAGTGAAACGTGATTAAAAAAAATCCTATTGTTGTCCTTCGCTTTTTAAATCACGATTTAAAAGTGCTCGAAATCTGCCCGAATCGCTACAATGACAGTTCGCCCATATACCAACTGTCATTGTAGCGATTTTGAGCGAATTTTTATTCTTCATTTAAAAATAGAAGGATAATGATATAAAGTTTTAATAAATCACGTGTTGCTCAGAAAATTACACTCTTTCAGATGATATATAAAAATCGGAAATCCGTGAATAGCTAAACAACCCAATTCATTCTTCGCAACGCGTATAAAATCACAACACCATCTAATGTAAGAGCATTATGTTTACACTCAAATTTATTGGATACAATTTACGATTCACTACATTGTATGTTATTCAAATTTGTATGTAAGCATAAAGAACAATCATCCAAACTAGAACCCATTAGTTGTATATTAGTTGCAAATTTATATTATTCTATTCTTTCTATCTTAAGGCTCTAATACACTTTTTGACCAAGCGTCAAATATTTGTCACTTTTTGACAGATAAAAATTTGGTCAAATATAATTGTTTGTCACTCTCCAATTTTCACATGGGGCAAACACGGACAATCAACAACCATGATGTCAAATGAACTTGGCCATTATGTCAGAAGGTCAAATATTTGACCATTAGACAAAGAGTGTAATACAGGCTTTAGAATGAGATTTCTCGCCAAATATGTGAAAAAAGCTCATGAGCCATATGTAAAAAAGCCACAATTTCACGTTTTTTTGCCTAGTTTACCCATACAAATATGATTGTTCGATTAAAAAAAAATCTTCAGTCAACATATCCTATTTATAAGGATAGATTACGCTTGTAGAAATCAGAAAGCGAGAAAATTCGGCTTGTTTACATATGGCACATGGGCCCTTTTTACTATAGTCGAAATCTCGATCATCATGTGACAAATTTCAGGAACTCTTTGCAAAAAATCACACAAATTCAGGACAAATTCAGGATCGGGTAAGTGCATCAAAGCAATGTTTAATTGTTTGCATGCTTTGGTTGGTAAGAATTTTCAAAAATCTATTTTATCATGTGTCCCGTTTTTTTGAACCCATTTGTCCCGTTTTTATCCAGAGAAAATCTGGTCAGCCTATAGTAGGTAGCATATTCTATTTGCACTGTTGTTATATTGAGAACCCGTACATCAAAGATGTTACGGATGTGATTTTTTAGCCATCATGCGGATATCCGTAACATCTCAGGTGTTTTATTTCGCTTAGGCCACATGACAAATCGCATCCCAGTGCAAAGGGCAGCAAATACACTAAGGAAAAGTTTTGCAACAAAGTTTTATAAAACAATTCGTTTCATCATCCGCATGATATCTCGTGATACATGATGCGGATGCGGATGTCAATTTTCATGCGGATGCAGATATCTGTAATATTGCTAATGTACATCTATGATATTAGTTTCAAACCAGATTTTTTGTTTCGAAAGTTTCTTATGTTTGTTCTGATAAAATGCATGACGCGTTAAATGTTGGATAGTCTTGACACGATGAATAAAAGTTGCACTATTTGGGACTACTAAGGTGCTGATATTTGTTTGGTTTTTGCATACAAAAAAGAAAGAAGGAAATATTTTTGTTTTTGTCATCACACACATCAGCTTTTAAGATCTTTTTCAACTTCGTAGTTGCGAATATCTATATGAACCTTTCTATCACTGCTAATATTAGTAAGCGATTGTACTAACTCATGCATTTTACTAAGCGTTCTTAATATTCCGGACTACTTCGTTATTAGGGCGAAACTTACAGTGACAACAAAACTCAAAAAAGGCAAACAAAATTTTCACTTACAAATTTAAATCCTAATTAACGATTCAACAATATATTTGTCATCCAAATATGCTGATAGAAATAAAATTGCTCTAACTTCGTTCATGTTACACATAAAACGTGAATTTCAGTCGCTTAACATTGCATTTTCGAAAATTTGTTGTTTCGCCATTTACTATGCACCTTTTTAAATCTGTTCGACAGTATCGCCCTTAACTTTGCGTCTTGTTTTCATCTGCTCGACAGTATCGTCCTTTACTATACGCCGTGTTTACGTTATTGTATCGGAATACGCTCTTGTTTATTTTGTTGCCAATTTTGATTCCGCCCGTTCATCACGATGAAGTCAAGTTTCCCCTTTCACTAACGCAAACAACAAAAAGGGCGTATTCCTCATTCTATTTCGTTTTGATATAAAGGGATCATTCAAAAAATACATAACGCTCTAGGGGGTGGGGGGGTATTCAGCGGAGCGTTATATTGCATGTGGCAAACATGTAAAATTGCGTTACATGGGGGTGGGTGGGTATTGAAAATTGCCGAATTCCGCGTTATGTAATATTTGAATGGTTCCAAAGTAGATTTCGTCCTTAACAAACATCGAACTTTTTAATAGTTAGAAAAGAGATACATTATTTTCGCGAAATTTGAAGGTAGGTAGTAGCTCACTTCATACGTTTCCGATATAATCTCTATTTGTTTACAGATTCGCCCTTATCACGAAGTATTCCAGATATGCTGAAACGGTATATTCTCTTTCAAAACAATTCGGAAGACTGCCACTAAAAGCCATTACCCTAATGGCAAGGCACTATTGATATATTGCGAAATATTTCCAATATTCGGTATTACAAAGTATTTATCGTTGCATTTTCAGGCAACCCTCTACCAATATCACAACTCCCTGACAGAATATCACTGTCGGAGTCTGTCGGAGTGATATGAATGTGACAGATAAACGATAAATATCAAAATATATCCACCAATATCGTATAATATTACCGAAATATTTCTCTTGAAAATATAGTTGTCTAGCCCCTAGCCATTATCATTATGGCGCATGAAGACATGGGCTCAACGAAATTTTAATTTCGCATCAGAGGTGCCAAATGTTTCTGAAAAATATCTGCTACTAGTTGAAAGCTGAATTTATCGAAAATCTGGGAGATTATTACTCGAGTATACATAGGGTAGGGAACATATTCTAAGCAGCTTTAGGAACCGTCTGTGTATTGAGACGAAATACTCGAAATGTGTTGGGTGAAATTCAAACAAAAGTATATCAATCTGTTGTCTATCTTTTTATCTGTCAGAACTTGTTTTCAGATCGTGAAACTAAGTTAGCACACTTCAACAAAAATCAATTAAAATTTCCAATCAAGGGACACTATTCCAATCACCCCGAACCTATTTGAAGCAGTTCCCATCTGTTTTGCAGGCGTTTTTTTTTCGGCGCCCGGAGTGGCTTCTGAATGGCTGCAATATAGGTCGATTTGTTTCGAATATTGTTTGTGCACAGATTTCTTTGTGATTCACGGTATTTCTTATATTCGTAAGACAGCTAGACAATCGAAGTTTTCGTTTCCATCATTGAAATTGTCGATACTGATCAAAATTCAGGAGTTTGAGGCCTGTTTTCTTCGACTGATTAAAATAGGCGCCACTGCTTAAGCCGTTCCTTACCCTATATACATATTTGCGCAGATTTCCTAGAAATCTGGTATGTATCTTTATTTTTCATTAAAATAACTCAAAATCATGGGGAATTTTTGTAGGGATACCGACGCAAAACATTATACCACATGTTTCGGCTATACCAGTTCTCTTCGTTCAGTGTGGTTCAGCTAGTGTTACACTGGAATGTAGAAGTGTCATAAGAGCCAATTTGAACGAAACTGACGTCTGCTCATCAAGTTAATCAAAAAGTGCAAGGGACGTTCGTGATTTAATTTTCGCTTATCAATAAAATAGTTTCGCGTCGGAGTTTCAGTAATTATTTTTACTCAAAAATCATTGCACCAACGACGCGGTAAATTCAGGTTGCAGTTGGTTTTCTTATATAACATTATTACTCCTGTAATGGTCATAATGACGTGGTTTCACTAATGCTGCTGTTCATTGGACCCAATCTGAGTTCGTTCCGCAAGTGAATTAGGTATTCCGATAATCGTCAGAGTGGAATAATAAGCTAAAACTGCAAAGTGGTTGATGTTTCGTTGACATTGTGTATCGTTTATTGGTGATGACTAGAGAGCGAAGGTTACATTTTTAAGCGAACTTCTCGTTATCCAAGCTTAGTGATTGTCGATAAACCCATTCGATGCTTGTAATTTCGCCGTATAAATTACATAAAAATTTCCACCCATATGCATGCGATAAAATAGTGCTTCTTCCGCTTGCTGTCCTCATCCACTAACACCCTTCTCGGTTTTAGCCTGAGATCGATTTGCAACTTCAGGCAGGCGAACATAAACTGGTGAACGGGTATTTAGTGGATTGCGTGAAATTACACAATCACTGTTTTATTGAGATTGTGAATCAAAAATTCTCGAGATTGAAGCTGATTTGGTTTCTGATAACACGTACAACTACTACAAACGCCTCGAAGTAAACATAATAGGTCGGAGTGGATTGGAACGTCACAGTTTTGTTAACCTAATTGCAGTGCATCCGCAGTAGTAGCGAAAATGGTAAGTTGCATTGAAACTAGTTTAGTTTTTAGTTGTCATATATCAAATTTATTGTAATCAACATGTTTAATGATTTCTAAATTCAAGAAAAGTACCTAACCTGCTGAGAAAACATTAGAATGCAACACATATACAAATCAACACAGAGTATCAAATGTCAGTAAACTGCATTTGCTAGTTAAATCTTCAAAGTAAATTATGTGGATACTTATAGTAAGGTTTGTTTTTATTCAAAACCAAATGTTATTGGTTTAAGAATTGAGACGCTAGCAAATATATTATTTTTCAAAATAATTGCCAATTTGTAATTGCCAATTTCGATTTTGGTAGAAATTTAATTCATGTGAATTTCCAAATAATATTATATCGTATATCCCAGATCGATATAGATATTAACCTAACAATCGTCATTGGCTTCTGGAAACACGGAAAGGAAATCATACCTTCGTCGATGATATTCGAAACTAGATGTTGAAACATAACCGAGGGTTTTAACTAGTTATAAAAGTTTTGTAGGAAAACTGCAGTCCGTGACTTGCAAAAAAGCTTTTTTGTTAAATTATTGTTATGCCCGGAGCTGGTCACTGTGAAAATTTCGAATGAATACTTTTATACCAGGAATGGGAAAAATCGTTTACATTCTAATTTATTCATAGTCCAAAACGGTTTTTGAATGTTTCAATCTTTTTTAAAGTGAAAGTGCAAAGTTATCACTTGTGATTAGTTACTCTTTTTTATTAGTTTCATCCGCTGCCAAGGTCAAGGTATCGGTTTTCTAGAATGCGCGTGTGATAATTTTCATTGCCTTTAGAAGAAAAAACATTTATCAAAGAACATTATGAGAATTTACTGGAGTGTTTGAATTATTTAAATAAAAAAAAATAAAGGCTGCATTTTGTGAATAAGAATGTTTTTAATAATGTAAAGGTTTACACATACGGTATTGCGTCGACCAGACGTTAAGTTTTATGATTTATTTGATTTCATTCGGCGTTCATAAACTCAATCAAAGCAGTATTTTTTTTCAAAAACTGCATATCCTAAAAACAATGTGGTGAGGTGAATGTGTGAGGGAAAGTTCAGTTTTCGATTCTTGATATATTCGCTGATAAACTTTATATAGATTTTTTTTTGTTCCAATCAAACGTGACCCGTAATCCAACAATAAAAATCAATTCATATTTTAGTGAGAAGTGCTCTAACTCACAACACTTTTTTTCATTTACTAGAATTTCCTGCGTTTCGGTCAATCGGCAGACATTGATATTGTTTTCGACGGAGCGGAGAACAGACAGTATGCCGACATCAAAACTGAGGATGGTAAGAAGGAGAAATATTTGTTGTACTACGATGGAGAAACAGTCAGCGGTAAGGTGAACATAACACTAAAGAAGCCGGGTGGTAAATTGGAACATCAGGGTATCAAGGTGGAATTGATCGGTGAGTATTTGGAGAAGATTTTGTTAGTGGAGAGTGATTTTTACATGCTATTACTCTCATGTTGGGCAATAATGTACCTTCAATTTTTAAATTTACAGGTCAAATAGAGCTGTACTACGACCGCGGAAATCATCATGATTTTCTCAGTCTGGTTCGTGAGCTAGCTCGACCGGGGGATCTCATTCAGAACACCTCATATCCATTTGAATTTGCCAATGTGGAGAAACCTTATGAAGTATATGTTGGCACCAATGTTCGTCTAAGGTAATCTTTCTCGAATAAAAAGTAGAAAATAAATTCACCATTTATTTTTACGGTGTAGGTATTTCCTTCGAGTGACGATTGTTCGTCGATTGACTGATATAATTCGAGAGGTTGACATTGCAGTGCATACACTGTCTAGCTACCCGGATACTAACAGTCCGATAAAAATGGAAGTAGGCATCGAAGATTGTCTCCACATAGAGTTCGAATATAACAAAAGCAAGTAAGTGGTGTATACAAGAAGGAACTGATAACGCTGATACTAAATGCTTTTCTTTTCTTGTGCTAGATATCATCTACGTGATGTTATAGTCGGTAAAATATATTTTCTGTTAGTTCGCATTAAGATAAAGCATATGGAGATCGCTATCATAAAAAGAGAACAAACAGGATCAGGTGAGCGTAAATTATTGATATGTTTATTCTAAATTTTTTTGTTCTTGTGGGATCGAATATCGTTATAATGTATTTCTTTCAAGCAAACAAAAACTCTTTACTGATTAGCTGTGCGATTTCGTTTAAACATCAAAATCAGTTTAATTTTACCTAATTAACATTTTTACAGGTCCGAACATTTTCACCGAGAACGAAATCATAGCGAAGTACGAAATCATGGATGGTTCTCCGGTGAAAGGCGAAAGTATACCGATCCGTGTATTCCTAGCCGGATATGATCTGACACTTACGATGCGTGAAATAAACAAAAAGTTTTCAGTGCGTTACTTCCTCAACTTGGTACTGATTGACACCGAAGATCGACGATACTTCAAACAGCAGGAAATTACGCTATGGCGCAAAGCAGATAAAACACGTAAATCGCTTACACCATCGCAAACGGCTGCAATCGCTGCTGCTCAAGATCAGCCCGGAACCCAGATCGGCGCAAGTGGTCAACTTCAACCACAAGCAAACGCTACGAATCCACACATACCGCATCATTTAGTCGGCCAGGGGCCCGTTATACATAAAGAGCCACTGAGCGAAGATTTCAGCAGCAATGGTGAGAAAAATACTGATGAAAACAATCCTATAATGGGATTATTTACCGAAGACAGTTCGCAATCTGGTGAGCAAAATGCCTTTATCTAATATTTGTATAATAGCCTACAAGCAAATGTGTGTTTAATAATGTCAAACCCGTTGATAATATTTCTAGATATGCGCCCAAAGCCAGCCGTTCGACAGCGCATCGATGATGCATCTGCAAATGGTGACGATAGTAGGTCTGCGTTAAAAACGAATGAGTTACCCGTCACGGATACCACGGAGGAAGAAACACTGCCTCAGACACAGCAACATT
Organism: Wyeomyia smithii; assembly: GCF_029784165.1. Taxonomy (NCBI): domain Eukaryota; kingdom Metazoa; phylum Arthropoda; class Insecta; order Diptera; family Culicidae; genus Wyeomyia; species Wyeomyia smithii. Next base: position 102,797,593 of record NC_073695.1, read on the forward strand.
TGCATCGGGAAGCTGGAGATGGGGCGGCATCCATCTCGCATACAACAGATGAGGAGACATCATCTTTGTTCGATGCAAATGATTTGAGTTTTAATGCCAACAATACAACCAGCACCAGCAATCCTCCAGCAGCAGTAGCTCCTGTAGAAGAAATTATCTCGAATCCAGTGGATGCTCTTCCTACGCCAGAGCAGAGTCCAATTGCGGCAGTAAGACCAGAAGCGGCTCCACGTGAATCTAAACAACAACAAAAACAACTCGAAGAACCTCTCATGGAATGAACCTCTAAAGCACCTTGTCCGTAAGTAGTAAGATCAGCTACTAAATAATATGCACTGAGGCTTCAATATTTACTATCATGTCGTTTATCGTCATGGTTAAGAGGTCTTTTCGTAGTGTTTTCCATTATTAGTTGCGTTTAATTTCGTTCTCATATCTAGTGTTCGCTTTGCTCAAAGCAAAAGTGGGTGTTGTTTTTTTCTACACCATGTCCGGCGAAGTGGATGTCTAGCTAAAAAATCAGATCACCAACAACAACAATCGAAATAAATCACCTCTTTTTTTACATATAACACAGTTTACGTAAATGCAACCATCTTCAAAAAATTATAGTTGGGAAATTGATTCCAATCACAGAGCAAAGAGATGTACAAGCGATGTTCAAATTTTGATTGTTCTACTTATAGCCAAAATCTAGTTTGAAACGATACTAACCTTACATACATTTACTAATAAAAAAAGAATAATCTTGATTAACCTAAAATTATTTGAGCAATATTATGTATATAGAACTAAACTAACAAAATTTGAACATCGCTGGCGAGAACTGAAGCACCAACACAGTTTAGGAAAAAAATACTAAGCAATCTTCGAGAGAAACTCCATTTTTTTTCATACAAATTAATATATGCATCCAATGTTGTGGTCTCATTCAGAGGTGGAGTATAATCCTAGTTAAGTTGATCATGTACATGATTTGGAAATGCAAATGTAGGATAAAAAAATGCGCGCCCATGCATCTATTCCTAACCAGTTGGCAGTTATTGCATGTTTCTGTCTTATTTAAGTCGAACAGCAATGTCCTCCGGTAACTAGATTTTCGAACCGGTTCGGGCCGAAAAACACAAAATTATTATTTATAGTTTTTTGCGTTTCCTTCAACTATTTTGTTGAGCAATTTTGTAATGAAAAAAAAAAACCTGTGTTAATTAGAGCAAGAGGTAGTCAGGACCGCGAAAGTTTTAAGTGAAAAATTATTGACAAGAAAACAAAGAAGGTATCAAAGGAAATGAAGGGTGTATGTTTTGTTCCCATGGACAAATACAAATGATTCAACACAGTCTAGGTAGATGGCGTAAAAACCAGCTCCGTCAACTGAAAAACAATTAAGAAAAAATCAGTGCGTAACTGAATGGCAGATTATATTATATTGAAAATAAACAAGTTATGTATATCAATGAAGGAACGCTTCGTTCTTTTCATAATCAATTGTGAAAAATGTCCTAATTTACTTTTCTGTTTCTTTACTTGTGTTTGTCTAAGATTGTAGTTATTTCTTATGTTTTTTTTTTACGACCAAACGCTGTATTTCGACCGAAGTGTAAAATTTTCGTCGAAATAAATGGTGGATGTTTATACAATTTTAACAAGTTTACCAGTATAGCCCATTTTCAAATTATACGCTAAATGAAACGCATGCTGTAAAAAAATTGCTTCGCAGGTCTATTTTTACGTAGTGCATATGGTGTATACCAGTGGAAACGCAGAATCTAGCAAAAAGGTGATAAAAAATTATTTCAAAGAGCACATTGTAAGTATATAGGCAAAATGCATTAGTGCTGCTTCCCTCCTTTGATCACCTCACACTCGTCCTTGAGGAAGTTGCTATCTAAGCTCCTGCGCATATCGGCTGGCGGCACAGAGTCTTTGCGGGAGCTATTCAGCATCCCATAAAACTTACGAGTGTCGTTAGCTTTGTACAGCTTTTCCATCGCTACACAATGTCGGTCCTCTTGTTAGCGCTTTTTCCTTTGGAGAACTGAGTTTTGGCTGTTCTGTGCTCGTCGGTTCGCTCTCGCAGTCGTACGATGTTGCAGCATTCTCGCCCGTGCTGCGTTCTTTTCGTCGACTAACTCTTTGCATTCGCCATCATACCAGTCGTTTTTATAATCCGTAGTCCTTGTATCTAGTAGCGATACAGTAATGCTACCTATGGCGGATCGAATGCGAATTCTGTGGGTAGCGCTGCCTTTAGCCGCTGCGCGTATTCCTGTGCACCCCCGGCGTCCTGCAGTTGCCCAATATTTGGTCTCAGCGTTCGATTTCGGTGGGTATTATACACCGTCGAGAGTTTTGGGCGCATCACAGCTACTAGGTAGTGTACCGAATCTTCGGTAGGTGAGAACGTTGATGACGTCTCAAAAGAACCTGCCGTCAATTAGAACGTGGTCGATTTGATTCTCTGTCTGTTGGTCGGGTGGCTTTGTGAATATCTTCGCGGGGTAAGAAGGTATTTCGGACGATGACACCCCGTTAAGCATACAGACGCGAGGCATACGGACGCGAGGCATAGTACGCTAGGCATAATGGACGGCAGGCATATGGATACGAGGCATATGGACGCGAGGCCGGATGGACGCGAGGCCGAATGGACGCGAGGCCGAATGGACGCGAGGCCGAATGGACGCGAGGCCGAATGGACGCGAGGCCGAATGGACGCGAGGCCGAATGGACGCGAGGCCGAATGGACGCAAGGCCGAACGGACGCGAGGCCGAATGGACGCGAGGCCGAATGGATACAAGGCCGAAAGGACACAAGACCAAGGGGAAGTGATGTTATTATCGTCATCATCATCACAGCATTCAATAACATGTATTTCACTTCAAAGTGTCATTTGAAAGCAATACACTCGCGGCCTTCGGCCGACTCGCTGTTCGAGCGAATGCTGTCCTTACTCGCTACCGCTCGTTCGGACTTAACTAAGGGAAGACAACTCTGTTTGAGTAGACCTAGAAAACCAGTAGATCAGTCGTTTGGGTGCGAGAGGCCGCCGCTTCCGACGGCGGGTCGGCGGCCGGCTCGGAATGCGGAAACCACGGCGGCTTAGTGCCGCCGTGGTTTCCTTGCCCTCGATTGTGCGTCTTCGCCGCATGATTTCAAGAAAAGTATTATACCCAGCTTAAACATTTTAGGAATATAATAGAGCAAAATCATTTCAAATCGCCTGGAAATACGCGAAAATTTAATCGACCATTTTTGATTTGAATGAAACTTTGCACACGTATTTGGCTTAGCAAACTGAGCATTTTTCAAAGGGGGAGAGATTTTTTACACCCATGAGTTACATTCTAAAAGGGCGTATGCCTTTTGGCATAGGTTTTATTCGAAGCATTGTAGCCCAGAAACCGTTGGTTGTATAGAAAAAACTGTCTGAGAATGAGTTGCAGGGAATTAAAAATGTATCATAAAAAAATATACAATGTACAAAAAAAAATTTTTTTGACCAAAAAAAATTAAAAATAAATATTAAATTTCAATTTAAAAAAAAAGAGTTGAATTTTTTGTTTAATTTTTTTTAAAGAAACTTGACGTTAATATGCAACTTTTAAAAAAAAGTCCAGGATGGAGAAATGAAAAATATTTTTTTTATGGTAGATTAATTTTTTTATAAAAATTCTAATTCAAACATTTTTCAAAATATTTGTATTCTGACGATTTTAAAAGATGCAGAGAGTCATTTTGAATCAAAAAGCTCTTGGTAGTAAACATTCTAAAGGCATTGGTTTTCGAGTTATTTCTAATTTAAGCTCGAAAAATTATAATTATTTAGGAAAATACACGTTTCTCTTAATTTGTCCATGGTTCTCCAGCAAAAACCATACATTCATTGGAGTGCTTCATCAAAAATATACAATTCATTCTTTGACAACAAAACGATTGGGCGAACGGTTCTCAAGAAAAGAGTTAAATGTTCTAAGTGATATAAATATATATATAAGAATCAAATATTTATTTTCGAGTTTTATTATCTTAGGAACATATTTTTTTATGACATAGATACTTTACAGAACTAGTTTCACCTTATATTTTATATACATCATAAGTAAATGATTCGTCATCTTTTGAAAACAGCTTCGTTTGTATCTTATTTTCTGAAGTCGGAACAAAAGAGTAATACTTTTGTGTGGCAGCTATTATTATAGATTTTTTGAAAATATTGCTCCATTCTGTTACTCCTTGTTCATATTCTTCATATGATACCAAACTAAATGACATTTTTGATGAATTTTTATTACAATCATACAATTCTTTTGCGCTTGTAATGGGATGTTCATGTTCTTTAGCTGAACTTGCATTTCCTGCCATTCGTTTTAATATGCCACCAATTGCATCGCATGGGCCTTTACCATGAGAAGTTGCAAAAAATGCCACTCTGCATCGACGTTATATTTTTTTGCAAAGTTTTTTCTATTTTTATATTGTGAGGCAGCTCCATCAGACATTAATATCGCTTTTTTCAACTCTATTGTTGTTTTCAAAAAACTCATTAATTTGGAAATGAACACCTGAACCGCAACAGTATCATGATGGAGTACTTCCGATATTATGATGAAGCTGATATTCTTAAGTGTTCCAGATTCTGGATAGTAAACAACGAAGGGATGAATGGTGACTTGACTATCATTCCAATAACTACACGAATCACAAATTGATAAAGACGTATCAAAATGAGCTTGACTGTTCAATATTTTTAATTTTGCAATAACGTTTTCGTTTAATTTGCGTGAGCTTGATGAGCACCGATGATCAGGAAAGGGTTTACAGCATTTGGGCTTGGTGTATTCCATTTTCACTTTATTCATCTTCACAAAATGCAAACTGTTACTAACACATCTGGAGTAGTTCAATCGTATTTATATACGAAAACAGATATTATAGGTGACCCAGTAGTTATTGGTTGCGTACTTTACAAACAGTTATTATTAGTAAACAAGTAGGTATTTTTTTTTTTAAATTTTATTAAAGACACTTTACACATATTGTGTGCATTCGTGTCTGAAGATATAATATTATAACTGGTTGTACAGATTGGATTCTTTGAGATACGTTATAACTTTGTTTTCATCATCTGTGTTGTTCTTGAGAACTGTTTGAAGACTCGATGCATCGATGTTGGCATTTATCCGTGCGTCTTGATATTTTCTGCAGTCCAGCAAGATGTGCCGAACGTCCAGTGGTTCCACAACATTCGCATTCAGGTGGATCAGCTTTTTGGATCAGGAACCCATGAGTAAGCCTAGTGTGTCCGATTGTGAGTCGTGTTAGCACCCGTTGGTCTGCTGCATTTTTGCTGTCGTTCCATGGGTTGGTGGTGTGTTTAATCTCGCGTAGTTTTATGTCCCGTGATGCGTGCCAAATGAGGTCCCATTGCTGTCGTATGGTGTGTTTGATTTCCCTTACTGCATCCATGGCTGGTATGGGGGCTTCCTGTGGGTTGTTATTTCTGGCTTGTTTCGCCAGATGGTCAGCCATGTCATTTTCTTGGATACCGGTGTGGCCAGGAATCCAGCAGAATTGGACGTTTCTGTTCCGTATGGCCTTCTCGATGTTTTGGATCCAGGGATGACTAGATTTACCGGATTCGAGAGCAGATAGGCAGCTAGCAGAATCTGTTAGGATGGCTATTGGGGTTGAGTGCCGGAACTTAAGTGCCATGTTAATAGCGTGAGCCTCCGCAGAGAAAACGCTACAGTGTTGTGGTAGTGCTTCCGATTTTGAAATGCCTATCCCGAACAAGCCTGACCCAACTGTTTCGTCGCCTTTGGACCCGTCGGTATAGAGCAGGGTGTACCCGTGTAAGCGTCGCTCAATTACTTCATGTACTACGGGGCGAACCTTATCTGGAGGGTCACCAGCTCTGATTTGTTGCTTCACGTCCCATATTATAAGCGGTTTCGGTGCATTCCATTCACGGTCTGTTGATCTTGGCCGTCGGCAGGTGTTGGGAATGGTCGAATTGGTCTTTCTAGTGAAAAGATCTCGAGTTCTGCGGACCACTGGGAGGTTAGAAGCGTCGCAGTTTTTTTCTTGCAGCCGGATTGTTAGTCGTGCTAAAAGTTGTAAAACAAGCAGGTCGAAAGGCAGTACTCCGGCTTCGGCCATTATAGCGAGTGTAGGGCTAGTGACGAAGGCTCCGGAAGCGAGTCTGATCATCCGGTTGTATGTTGGTGTTAATAGTTTCACGGTCGAGTCTCCTCTGCTAGTTATTCCCATTCCATAGAGTAAGCGTGATGTGATAATCGCCGATCCTACTTGCAGAAGTGAGCGACGGGCACCTCGAGGTAGTCTTGCTCCAACGATGGTCAAAATTCGTAGTCTGGTGGCGCAATTTTTAACGGTCAGCCTGCAGTGGGCTATAAAGCTGAAAGTTCGATCTAATATAACTCCCAAGATTTTGAGCTGGTTTGTTTTTGGAACAGGGATGCGGTCAATAGTTATGTCTTTCTTTGGTTGTCGGCGAAGATTGGGGCTCCCATAAAAGATGGTTGATTTGATCGGCGATATTGCGAAGCCGATGCTTTTTGCCCATTTGACGACCGCGTTGACTGCAGTTTGTAGTTTCCGACCTAGCCTTTGTTTTTTAGAGCCAGTCACAACCAGCAAGATGTCATCAGCGTAGAGAAGAATCTGGACTCCATTAGAAACAGCTTGAAAAACCGGTTGCATTGCCACGAGGAATAGAGTGACGGATAAAACAGAGCCTTGCGGGACTCCGTTCTCTTGTGTATGTATCTGTGATAGTTGCCCTGCTACCGCTACTTGAAACGTACGATTCGATAAGAAGCTGGCCAGTATGTTGAATAGCCGTCCTAATACACGCCATTTCTTCAAAGTCCTCAGAATGCCATGCCTCCAGGTAGTGTCGTACGCCTTGGAAATATCCAGCGACGCGATCAAACAGTGTTCGTCTTTGTCTGGTAGGTACCTTTCTAGGTTCGCGAAATGCGTGTCAGTCCCGTGGCCGGATCGAAAGGCATGTTGTCGTCTGTCGAGTCGTCCATTGGCTTCCAGTTCCGTAGTTAGTCTCCTATTAATCATCCTTTCGAAGACCTTGGATATGCAGCTTATGAGTGTAATGGGTCGAAAGGCCACCGGTCCAGTTTCGGTTGAGTTTGGCTTGGGTATTGGGATGACGATACCAGTCCGCCAACTGCTCGGGAAAACACCGTTGTGCCAGATCCGGTTGAACAGCTCCAAAAGTGCAGTTTTTACTGACAAAGGAAGCCGTCTTAGCATTGGGTACCCGACTGAGTCGGGGCCTGTGGAGAGACTTCTCCCTTTATCGAGCGCCCAGATGAGTTCACTGAGGGTAAAATCCGCGTTGTATTCCTTATAAACACCGGTCGCAGGGTTGGAGAAACTGCGCTCAGCTTTTGCCTTTGCTATTTGAAATGTTTTTGGGTAGCTGAAGGTTGCTGACCTTTCGTTGTAGTGGTGAGCCAGTATTTCAGCAACTTCTGCAGGATCGTCAGTTGGACCTGATGGGCCTCGAATAGCTTTAGTGTTATGGCGGCGTTTGCCACCCAGTGTATTGATGCACTGCCACAATTCCGTCGTCGAACTTGTAGGAGAGATCTTGGCCACGAAGGTTTCCCATGATTGTCTTTTGGCGTCCCGGACAGCCTTTTTTGCGGTTGCTCGAGCTTGCTGGAACGCATGCAGGGCCTCAAGTTTTTTCGGTTCGTCGTCAGTAAGCCGCCGTAGGGCTCGCAGAGTTTTCCTTCGAAGTTTGATAGCGATTTTAACCTCCGGGCACCACCATGGTACCGCCTTGGGACCCGTCTTTCCGCTTGTCTGTGAAATGCTTGCTTTTGCTGCCGACAGTATCCGCTCTACGAAGGTGTCCAAATCGAGCAAAGCGCCGGGTCGGATTGAAGCTGAGGTTAGCCGTTCGAACTGGCTCCAGTCTGCACGATCGTAGAGCCATTTTTGCCTAGCCTTTGCAGACTGTGACCACCCGGGGAAAAATATTCCGATAGGGAAGTGATCACTGTTGTGCGTGTCGGGTAGGACTTTCCAGACTAGTTTCGGGGCGAGTAAGTCCGAACAGAGTGACAGATCGATCGATGACATGGAGCCATTAGCAAGGTTCAAGCGAGTAGGAGAACCATCGTTTAAGATCACGAGTTTTCTCATTAGAGCTTTTTCGGCAATAAACCGACCGAGGGTGTCTGCACGACAGGATCCCCATGCAGGGTGATGTGCGTTGAAGTCCCCTAGTACCAGAGCTGGTTCAGGCAGCTGCTCGAGGAGCTCTGCCAGTTGGTCACCGATGTGTCCTGAGTTAGGCGGAAGATAGATTGAAACCACCGTAACAGCTGTGGGTATCTGCATGTGAATCGCTATCGCCTGCAAGGTGGTCTGGATCTGGAGTCTTTCGTAAGGGATCCCTTCGCGGATTGCCAGGCCAACCCCATTGGTCCACGTATGGCTGGGGCCGCTTTCAACCAGTAGTGTGTAATCCTTCCCAATGAAATCTGCGGGTATAGTTTCGGCGTTGACCATAGTTTCTTGGATGGCTATTACAGTAGGTTGATAGTCCGCAATGAGTTGCTTTAACTCACACTTGTTAGCGCGTAGACCACGGAGGTTCCACTGCAACGCGAGGCATCTCTCCGAAGGCCTATTTTGGACATCCGGAATCGATTCTGATAATGATGGTGATAAATGCGGTAAATTATCCATTTTTATTATTATTGGAGTGGTTGGGAGTGGGGTGGGGATTGTCTGTAGGTGTATAGGGGGGAGTGCTAGAGGGTGTTTTTAGTTTTTGGGCTTTAAAAAAAAAAAACAAGTAGGTAGTGTTGCACGACAAACATATTATTTTATAAAACATTTTTATAAAACATTCGAACAAACTTATGATGTATATAAAATATAAGGTGAAACTAGTTCTGTAAAGTATCTATGTCATAAAAAAATATGTTCCTAAGATAATAAAACTCGTAAACAAATATTTGATTCTTATATATATTTATATCACTTAGAACATTTAACGCTTTTCTTGAGAACCGTTCGCCCAATCGTTTTGTTGTCAAAGAATGAATTGTATATTATTGATGAAGCATTCCAATGAACGTATGGTTTGGTCAAAAAAATTTTTTTGTACAGTGTATATTTTTTTATGGTGCATTTTCAATTCCCTACAACTCATTCTCAGAGAGTTTTTCTATACAACCAACGGTTTCTGGGCTACAATGCTTCGAATAAAACCTATGCCAAAAGGCATACGCATTTTTAGAATGTAACTCATGGCTGTAAAAAATCGCTCCATCTGAGGAAAATGCTCAGTTTGCTAAGCCAAATACGTGTGCAAAGTTTCATTTAAATCAAAAATGGTCAATATTCGATCTTCGGTGATTTGGCGCGATCTTGCTCAATAACACCTGAACTACATAATTGGATCTCATGCGATCATACAACATCGTATTCGCCCTCGCGTCCATTCGGCCTTGCGTCCGTTCGGCCTTGCGACCATTCGGCCTCGCGTCCATTCGGCCTCGCGTCCATTCGGCCTCGCGTCCATTCGGCCTCGCGTCCATTCGGCCTCACGTCCATTCGGTCTCGCGTCCGTTCTGCCTTTTGGCAGTATGCCTCGTATCCATTATGCCTCACATCCATTATGCCTCGTGTCTGTATGCCTAGCATACTATGCCTAACATTCATATGCCTAGCGTCCATATGCCTCGTGTCCCGTCCCCATTTCGGACTACCATACCACGTTAAGCTGCAGAATTTACGCATCGATGGCCATTATCATGAGACACGGCGTGCAGGCTGTCTAGCCCGATTACCTGCTTCAGCTGAACGGGTTTCTCACCTTCGCGTCTCTCTTAATGTGGTTTGTGATTCGTTGATAATGCTGTAGTTGAAAAACCGGCCCTTTATCCTCGACTTGCACATTCTTGCATTGATCGGCTGCCAGCCCATCACGCGTTGGTGCATCTTGCCCAGTACTCTGAGGCTGGTTCCCAGCTCGCTGGCGGTGCTACAACTCTGGTAAAAAGAAGCCGCACGGTGCCCGCTTTTACATACCTTTTGTCATGTCCAATTATCTTCCAGCACCTTTACGAGTTCCAAGTTGCGTGAATATAGCTAATCGTAGATTATTCTGTCACACCTCAGATAGTGAAGCGATTTTCAGTTCAATGTCCCGAGTTTCCAATCGTAGTTCTTATTTCATTGCCTAGGTCCATGCGGATTGTTCCGATTCGTGTTATCGCTTGCGTTATTTGTAACATCTTGTTTCCCGGAGCGGCTTGTTGGGCCTTCCCCACCATCTGTATCGCTGGGGGACCATCGGCGTTGATCAGCCGCTCCTAACATGGAAATCAGACGCTGTTCTGAGCCGCACCATCTTGATGAACAGACACTCGAGATGGCGAAGTATTTTTTGCCACTTCCGACGTATGGTTCACGCGCCAATGATCGCATCGCATCGCATATTATGGTCAAATTCACTTTCGAATGATAAAACTCATTCGTTCCGTTAAGTATGTGATATCGAAAAACTGCGCAGGTTTTGGAGCGAAATCCGAAAGAAAATCATTATTCAGTAATTAATAATACGCTGTAAGTCAAGTGGGAAACATGAGATATTTCTATGTTTCTATAGCGGTAAGTGTTCAATACATTTCTATTTTTTATTATAGCTCGTCTTTTTTCACCGTTGATGATGCGTCACATTACATTTAAGGTATCTTGTCAGCCTGAAGTAGTGTGAGATCAATGTTTGGTCTCCGAGAAAACGAATACTTATTTTCGATTGTTGAAACATTATTTAAAATTCCATTTGTCAATGTAAGAATAGTTTCACAGCGAAAACTCAATTAGTGCTTTTCCAAATCCCGAAATTGGAAGAGGATCATGATGTAGGTTACAATGGCTGTAAAAATCTGAAAAAGTCATTAAGTTAACTGTAAGAATATTTCAAAATGTCTGAAACCTGTACATTACAAAAGACTTTCAAGTTTATCGTAAATAATCCACAAGCAGTTATTTTAGGCGAGTCTGTTATCAGCTTTAAGTTGACAATATCCAGAAAGTTCTGGAATATAGTTAGTCATATAGTAAATTTAGTAGTTAGTTTAATTCAAGAATACCGAATATTTTTCCGATTGATCTTCACACGCGTTATACTGGAGTGTTTTTAGTTTATTCCGCAACTCCTCTTCCTAAAAATGAATTAAATTATAATTTAAACATATATGCCTGATACAATCTTTTCATTTACAAGGTAATACAACCTGACAATTATCGACTGACCTGTAAAATCAACCTATCAAACGAGTAGGTCAACCCGAAAAACAATACCGCGTTCAAGGGTAAAGCGATGGAAGCTAGTAGAATAAGTATTGTGGAGATCCCCTCCTGGATCATCCATAGGGTACTATAGGATATAACAACACTACTTACAAACACACTTAGAGTTGAAAGTAGAACAAAAACTCCGAAAGTTTCGGAAAGCACTTCTTTTGACACAGTTAATTTATCGTTCAGCTTAAGTAATACTAACAATCTTTGGTAATTAAGCATCCCCAGAGTTTGATTCTGTAACATCCTATATCGAACAGTGATGAGCTCAACGAAAAAGAGTACGAATAATTTATGTAGATCAAAATATAACTCAATGAGCTCTGATCCAATTAACATCACCATGGCGTGGATTCCATAAGAAAACAAACAAAACATTGTTGCATAATTAAATAAAATTAGCAGACGAATTAAGAAGACGAAAACAAGCAACGGCCGCACCAATTGCACTTTTTCCACGGCGTGCCACGTGTCCAGCTGGGAGGTATAATCCACGTCAAAATTAATAATTGTTTCTACCAAGGCGTGAACATTAGTACGGTTTAATAAGTATAGACAGCTGCTGACGAAATGTATTAACGTTACAGTGCCGTACCGAAGGACACTACTCAAGTTGATAACGTTCTGTACGAAGTATTGTGGATTGTTAGCAGTTAATAAAATTCCTGCTCCGCTTGTAACGAGGGCTACACTTAACGGCAATAAAAAGTTCACTAGCTGTTTTTTGTAATATACGCGAGGGCAGTTTTGTATCGTTTCGACGCAAACACATGTTATTAACAGTGAATTGAATAAATTAACTAAACTTAGATCTGGCATTACTTGTAGGAACAAACTTCACAAACTAGATTCTAGAAGACTCAAACTACCCAAGCTTTCTCATAAGAGTTGTGTAGATGTTTTGTCGTTTTTACGGCAATAATTGTTATACATTGTGAGACAGTATTATCCAGCGGTAACAACAAAGTATGTACACTTGATTGACAACATAGACATGCAGTACAAAGGATATACTGCATTCAATTAAGTATGACGCATGTAACTATCCTTGTGGTACTGGGATCTGTGCAGACTTCTGTCGCTTTTTTAACGTTGAACTACGTCTTACTTTAGTTACATGACGTGTTATGAGAAGTGTATTAAAAAGAGCTGTTGGGTGGATTTCAATCATTCCTATTACAAAATGGTGATCCGAATCAATGATATGGACATATCGATGACCATAATATACCTGATTATTGTGAGAGTTGACTTCGCCGTTAAGGTTTTGCTATTTGCGTTTCCGGAAATCGGCGGGGAATATGTGTTGTACATTAACGCATTATAAATACAGAAACAATGAATATTTTCAACAAGAAATGTTCTTTTAGTTTATCAAGTCTTATGTATCAATAATAAGGTCGGTTAATTGAAATTATTCGCTGACATTTTTGTTTTAAACTGCCTTCATTTCTCTGTTTTTGCCACAAAATATCATTCAACGCGAATGTTTTCGTTTCCGATAACCATTTCTATATTGTGCTTTGGACATCTTTAATTCATTTTGTGGAGGAACTACAAACGGTCCTTCCTTATACGCTACCTTCACCACCATCGTCACCGTTCGTAAGACAAAATCTACCGATCGGAACTCTCGTCCATCTACCTTCGTCCACCGTTCTTCCCGGAGGAGAGATCTTCGACATTATTTCACGTTGTCCCCGAACCAAGATCATTTTGCCTTCTTGTTCGCCTAGGTCTGTATCAAGTGGTTTAACTCGTATTTACTTTTACTGAGGTTAATTTCGGCAAGCTTATTATACCCAATCTCGCGATGAGTCTGCCGTCTTGGGCGTATCTGTCGCTCAAGAAACTGGAGACAAGCTGCAATGGATTGAGCTTGTTGGCGTAACATTGTGGTGAAATTCTGAGGGATGTTTCACCAGGAAAGTAGTTTGCGTCAGTATCCATTGATATAAAAATGTATGAAGATAATTTTCAATATAAAAAATAAAGGATATCGTTTTCCAGGATTCTTTCAAGTACACCAGTGCGTACGTGCAGAAAACATCAGCTGCAACAATGCGTTTGATATACAGGGTGCCTAGCGTAGTTCTAGTTGGTAACATCTCCACCAACCACGCTATCTGGTAGCCTGGGTTCGAATCCCAACCCCGACATAGGAGTCGATGGTTGTGGAGTAGCATGATTCGCAACAAACGGTTATATTTACCTTACCTTACCAATCAGACGAAGGCCTTTGCTGCATCTAAGAGACGACGCCATTGTACTTGATCCATGGCTGCTCGTCGCCACTCTTGCAGACTGCGTAGACTTCGGAGATGTCCTTCCACTTGGTCGATTCACCGTGCACGTTGCGCGCCACGATGCCGCATTCCTATTGGGTCGTTATTCAGAACTACTTGAATGGGCTCCGTCCGACATCCTTACGACATGCCCACTAGACTGGGACACGGTTATATGGGAAAAAAGCGATGGTGTGTTTTTTTTGCTCCCATGCACTTTTCGTGTTCCTTATGGGTCCTATAACAACTGTGTAACTTTTCAGATCGATCGGTGAAACACTCGATTTGCGCCCGATTTTTAAAGTTTCCATACGATTTTATATGGGAAAATCCACATTTTCAAAACTTGTTCTCTAGAAATTCCCAGTTGGCTCCTAAAAATATATCGACACATGATATTTGTAGAAAATTTTCCTGGGAAAAACTCTTCTGAAGACCGCAAGGCGCTACCTCGCTTGAGAAAAAAAAATATTCCCAGATAAAAAAATATTCCCAGACTGATTGAATATCTGACGAACGGCTCACCATTGAATTTTACTAGCAATACTGCTGCAGCTCCGACCCGCTTGGCCTCTGCCTTAAGATTACTGCACGTTTCCGTTGACGTCTCAAAGTTGCGTGCCATAATGTCAATGTTGTCGGCAAACCCAAGTGACCTGCCGGACATGGCAATGGTAAAAAGCAGACATGAAAACCCATCACCCTGCCACAACCTTCTTCGAGATGCGAAAACACTCGAAAGCGTCCCCGAAACTCGCACTGTACACATCACTATCCATCGTCGCTCTGACCAATCGCGTATTTTGTCCGGGAAACCGTGTTCGTGCATAATTTGCCATAGCTGATCTCGTTCGATTGTGTCATATGCCGCTCTGAAATCGATGAATGGATGGTGCGTGGTTACGTTGTACTCGCGGCATTTCTGTAGTACTTGCCGCATTGCAAAGATCTGGTCTGTGGTGGCGTGGGTCCCCATGAATCCCGCCTGGTATTGCTCACGAATTCCTCTGTGATAGGTGATAGACGGCGGCATAGAAGCCGGGAGAGTACCTTGTAGGCAGCGCTTAGCAGTGTTGTTGCGCAATAGTTGCTACAATCCAGCTTGTCACCTTTTTTGTAAATAAGACACACAATTCCTTCCATCCATTCCTCCGGTAACGTCTCACCCTATCAGATCCTGACACCCAGTGCAGCGCTCTAGCCAATGCTTCACCACTTTGTTTTAGGAACTTGCTTGGCAATTGGTCACTGCCAGCGGCTTTGTTGTTTTTCAACCTGCCGATTTCTTCCTCAGTCTTGTGGAGACTTGGTGCTGAAAACCTGTCGTCTTCTGATAGATTTATTGCCGTTTGCTATAACATCGCAATTGAGATGTTTCCACATTTCTATAACCTCACACTCGCTCGTCAGAAGATTTCTTCCCAGGTCGTGGCACATAAAGGCTCACGGACAGTAGTCCGTTGGTGGATTGGGGTATACACGTAGTTTCGGTGTGTGCTGAATTCCGTGATCCCTTCCTTTGGACTTTCCAAGAAATACAACCCTGTGTCCCGGTTCATGATATCCTGGCTCAGCGGAACATGACATACACGATGCTGATTTATAGCTTGAAAAGCACCAAAGTGCCCATCTAACAATGCTAACAAATTAAACCATCGATAAAAAAAACTTACTAGTTTTAGATCTAGGTTTAAATTTAGCTCATAGTCGGCAGCGAGGATAAATTGCCTTTAGTTTATAAGATACCCTAGAAATAAGTTTCAGTTGGCTCCGTTAAACATTATATGTACTGTGCCGAGTCAAATAAACGTTTTGTTAGAAAAATGTGCAAAAAAACTACATAAACATATTTAATGCGTACCTCTACATCTACACGATCAAAACTGTACGCTGTCCCGAACAGCACCAGGGCATTACAGGTCAAGATTTTGAACATCACGTAACTCAACTCGCCTATTAATGCACCCGACAGGTGTTGCTGCTTGAATACAGCCATAAGCTCGTAGCAGCAGCAGGATACGTTAACCAGCAGTTGAAATAGAAACAACAGCAGTCTACTTCCGAAGACATCTGAGAGGACTCGTTTAATCTGCTCCAATTTTTCTGCGCTTCCCAGTAGTTTCTGTATCTCTTGATTTCCGATTTGTAACTTCAGTCGTTGGAATTCTGTGCTCAAAAAGTATGCAAAAAACTGGGTAAAAACCAAATTTGCTTGGACGTATTCTTCGAATAACAGGACAATTATATATGTCATCGATGGATCATTCCAGTATTCATAAATATAGTAACCGTTGAGCATCCAGTCTAGTACTAGGATCAAAACGATCTGCAACTTGATCAGCAACAGCGTAGTTTGTTCTCCGACCTTTTTATTTTGCGAAAAACCTTTATCTACATGTATAGTGTAGACTTTCATGAGTTGGCACAGGTTTAGCTGAGACTTTCGACGAAACAGATCTTCAATTTTGATGATAAAAATTGTAATGAACGTGATGGTATAGCGTGTGATCGAGGTAACACTTTCGACGCCCATGCTGGTGATTTGTTCCAACTTTATCACAAAGTATACTATAGCACATAATAATATGAGGACTACAATTGAATTGCCTTGTTTTCCGACCAAAACAACCTCGTTCCGAATCCCATCGAAACGAACGTTACATACCAGCAAGTAGTTGAATGCGTTCAGAAACTGAAGCTGTCTTGTCATTTTTGGAGCCGAGGGAATACTAACCGCGACGAGAACAAGCAAAGTTATCCTCCCGGTAAAATATTTATCATTCGAACGACGTGCTGAATATGCGAGAACAATAACCTACACTCTCTACAGAGTAATGTGGGGTAAAGATTCACACCTAACTGTTTTCGCAGCATCTCTATTGAATAAAACAAAAAGTTCATGAAGTTCGTTCTGTCTACAGAGAGGATTACATTTAAAGCATTTTTATATAAAAGTAAAGGACCCTTGTTGATGAATATGCTTTATATAACTACGACAAGTGAAATTCAATGCTTGTCCTTTGGAAAAGAATAATGTTTTTGAAAAATCTAGTTTTGGTGAAGAAAACAAATTCTATTCTCCTAGTAGGCTGGATTCGTGAACTTTTGCCCCTCGTCGCTCTGCCGAAAAAACGGTGAAGGTCCTACTTTTCAACTGAACCGCTTTCAGTTTCTGGAAATTTCTTTAAACCTAACGTACATAGGGTATCAGCTCTATTAACGTCAGGTTTGTCCAATTACCTTCCGGGGGGTTAATGTAACTAATATTTTGCAGGAAAATGCTCTGCATTGTGAAGAACCATCATGCAAGAAATTATTGCTCTAGGACATCATTCACCCCCCGGACGATAAAAGGTAAAACCTGACGATAATAGAACCGATACACTATATAATTTATTGCATCAACCATCATTATAATGTTTGCTTTTTACAAAAATGACTGAGCTTTTTCAATACCAAATTTTTTTGCACAAATTGCATTAATGTAATCTAAGAACTCCCGTAAGATTGAATAAGGGCATGTAGGCATAAGATATATTCCAGAGCACCCAAGAAACCCGACTAAATGTAATTTATAGTTAGAGCATAAAACACAATATGTTCATGTTTATCTCGTACACACATATTTGAAGGTGCTGAGTGAAGGTACGCAGCCGAAAAAAACACGCTATCAATATTGCATCACCTTAACATTGGCCTACATCTTCCACCTGAACAGGCCGCTATGTAATCAAACTTAATTAATTGAACCTTTTTTTATCGCTTCAGCCCCAAATACCTACCGCAATGTATGGTTTCTGCAGGAAGTGGGTGAAACTAGATGTACTTTATTTGATCAATTCCCTACGATGACATCAAACCTGGGCCAAAGTTTCTATGAAAAAGATGTTACGCTTAGCAGTGGTACGAGTGCAGCTCCCGATACAATTCGGACTATTGATAGTCGTTTGTTTAGGAGCTTCCATAAACACAGTTGAGGAAGAGTCAATGGTGTTCGATTTGTCATCACTTGGTGAAGGGATTTACACATTTAGAAATGGTAGTAGCATGAAATCTGTTAATCAGCAGCCAGACGGCTTCGAGCGAGAAGATTCCAATCCCGAGGAAATGGGCAGCTTCGTGGAAGGCGACATTTATCAACCGTTTGTTCCGAAGAATGCAGTGAAATTCAAAAGTAAAAAGTGGTTGAAGGCGACGATTCCCTACGAGATTAGTAATGATTTCAGTGAGTACTTATACATAGAAAGTGATTGTTTTCAAAATTTTCGGTGATTTAAAGAATACCATCTTTAATATTATTTTTTGGTATTAGACGTAAAACTATCTATCACATAATGATGGAATACATAAGAGAACAGAGGTTTTTCCCTAGAGCTCAAACTGGAAAAAATAAAAGATTATTGCTTTTGACCATTCCTGTGAATTTTGGTATCCCATAGATAACCTTTTCAAAGTCTTGGGTTTTCCCGTTAGCAAACGTTTAAGCGACGAATTCGGCGAGCAATTACTCTGCGGTCTTTTGACACACTTCTGCATTTACAGGAATGGTTGATAAGCTATAATCTATCATTTTTCCAGTTTGAGCTTTGGGGCAACTTTTTTTCGCTTTTGTCGACCAGTGTAATGTCTCTATGGCTATACACTGAAAAAAAAATCACACGCTCATACCAAATGCTCTTTACACATGAATACCAATAAACCAACCCAATCGTTTTAACAGGTCGATCCATATCGATTTTTAATGGAATCCACGGTATTTTGACGTGTTTTGGCTTTTGACGCGTTCTACCATTAAACTGTGTGTAAAAAGATTGATTTTGGTATGCATTACATGGCAAACCGAAGTGTAAGACACTTGATTTTGTGCTGTGAAGTGAAAAGCAAGTGTATTTTCATTACATTAGTGTATTTTTATTACATTATCTTGAACTACAACATCTTGAGAACATTTTTACAAATTTTCATAAAGATTTGAGCAATAGGGAAAAAGTTAGAGCGATTTGCAACACGCCTCGCTACGGCCGCATAAGCTAAACTTGAAATTTTAAACGCGATTATGTCTGAATAGTGTTTTTCGAAAAATGACTTTGCCGTGATCCTGATTGCGGGAAAACAACTGAACCGATTTCCTTCATCTTTTTTTAAATGTTCGTTATTAAATTCGCCGGTCCTTGAACGATCGCTTTTTGAAACATACAGTTACATTTTGCCGCAAAAAAAAAAAATTTTAATTCAATTTTTAACGCTCAAAACGTGCATTTGAGAAAAACGTTCCTGTTTGCACTGAAAACAAAATACTCATAAAAGTGATCGTTCAAGGACACGGCACACCTCTAAACTAATGAAATAATATGAGTTTTTTGAATTCAGTTGACCCGCTGAGTCTCTATCAGGATCACCGCAAGCCTCTGCGAAAAAAGCGCTTCCGGGAAACGGCCATTACTTTAGTAATAATTTGTATATCTCAAAATTAAACGTATTTTTTTGTTGATGATAAACTGTACATTCAGAAACATACCACTTTGAGGCAATAAAAATGGTGTTATGCACTTAAAAATAAATTCAAACTTCCTTCATTTTTCTCGACCAAAAAGGTATATAACCCCTTAAACCGAAAGCAAATTCAGAAAACCAGCTGATACTGACGCATTCCGCTGCGGCTACTGCCACAACCCGCTACGTCACTGTCAATGTTGGATTGTCCGTCCGGTTAACTTTCCGCCTAAAGAATGTAACTAATTTTGCCAGAAATACTCTGTTATAGCCGAATAGTGCTATGAAATAGGGTTCGCCTTTTTGCTAAATTTCACCACATTCTCTCATATTCTTTAGACGAAAGATTTCACATTTCGCGTCTAATTTTGGAGTTTTCCTGCGGGAAAACGCCAATGTTGTTCTCACACACGCAGTGTTATTACCCGTATCGTGTTGCGGCTTGGAACATCAAGCGATTTTCTTTGCTCGCTGTTGTGTGTTGCATCAAGTTGGAGATTACAAAAATCTGTTCATGCTGATTGATTGAATCGGCTTCAATTTTTTCCTGTAAAGTCGAATTAACCGCCTTTGTTAAGGTTTTCTAACTGGGTAGTTTGCTGTTCCAAACCTGATATCATCGGTTTCGTGCAACACTGGCACAATTTAAATTTTGTATTTTTGAATTTTTGATGGCAAACCATGCTAAATACTGATACCTATGTTTCATCCCCGAAATCCCGTTTCAAAAATTGCAGAGTAATATGAGTAGAAGTGCCTTTGCTGCACAACTCGGAATTTCTTAATAAAAGTAGTCAAAATGAGGTTTTAGTATGTGCAACGTACTCATAATGTGTGCATAGACTCAAAAACGTTGAATGAGAATTGGAAATTTTAAAATTTAAAGTTTTCTTGGATATTTAAAATAAAAATAATAGCTATCCAATCATTTTTCTGTCCCGGACAGCACCCGAAAAAACAGTACAATGTACCTTTTCTGTTGACCAAATAAGTATAATAAAGAGGTAAATTCTTATTACTAATCAGCGATACTGATAGGAGGAAGGAGATCGGTATAAATGAGAATGTAGTAACAAAGCGTAATTTAGCTTAGTTCTGACTGTACATACAAATTGTTGCTACTTCGTGACGGGTTCGAGCCACTTAAGAATGAATGCACAATGAATCACATGAAAGAATGACTGGGAGTGGTCGTTCCTTCTCATTGTGCATCACTCAATGACCCGACTTTTGTACACCAATAACAGCGCCGGCAACGTCCTAATAGAGGAGAGCGTCGAGTGAGTGCTCTCAATCGTAATATTACTTGTAATAATGCTAGTAGACAATTAGGGGAGAGGGGAAAAATAGCACGGGATTTTTTTGACGTAGAACTACGTTTTACTTTAGCCTACCACACAGGGATGCAAACTGAAAAACTGGGACGAAATTTGTCCCTTTTCAAATGCTTATAGGTCGGTTGGTTTTCAACCGATTTTCTTCATTCTCGCAGCAATCGATTGGAAAATTGTACACGCATCTGACCAAATGCAGAAAAATCTTGTTTGAATCTACGAACTATTGCACTATTGAAAATTGCCAAGCCTTGTTAAAATAAAAATAACGTCCTCTGATTGGTCGCTTGCTGGCTCTGATTGGTCGCTTGCTTGCTGTGTGTATATGATATGGTATGATGTGTGTATGGTATGATGTGTGTGTGTATGATATGGTATGATATGTGTGTGTCTGTATGATATGGTATGGTATGATGTGTGTGTATCTGTATGATATGGTATGATGTGTGTTTCTATGATATGGTATGATTTGTGCGTGTGTGCTGTGTATGGTTTTTAACTCGGCACGTTCTGCTAACTGCTGAATCCGGTTCACGAAATTCACAACCCTTCATTAGTAGACATTATAACTCATTCCCCAAGTAAAAATATTGGTTTTATCAAAGTTTTATAGCGGTCAATACAGCCAAAAAAGCGCTATAAAACTTTGATAAAACCAGTTGTATTACTAGGGTAATGAAACACTCAATGCATTTGTTAATAGTTTACGTAGTTCTGCGTCATTTATGCGGTCGTGTCTTGATACAACCTCCTACCACAGACTAACAGAAGTAACACTGGAACCTAGCTCCATCGCCACAAAAAACGTTCATTTCAAATTTTCAATCGAATAACAGCCATCGCGCGAAAACATCGTCTGGGGCGCTGTCATGCAATCCCATACATATTTTGTAGTTCCTCATTTGACACATGCAGTAACGCTGGCGCTGATGTCGAAATACATGACGCAGTACAAACACGACAGCAGATGGTGCTAGTGTTACTAACGTAAAGTACTGGAATCATCCAAACGATGATTTTATTGAAAATTTGTTCGACGTGTTATGTCTGTTAGTGTGTGCTCCTACTATTTTGTCGTTTCCTACTAATACTCAAAACTTCGAATCATATTCTTGGGGGACCACAAGATTACAGAGTCAACCCATCAAACAGTTTTGTTGATTTATAGCTTGTTAAGCTGCTATTACGCAGATTCCGGCTGAACTAAAACTCAACAAGTTGTTATACAACAAAACTGTTTGTAGGGAACTACGAAACGTGCGATCGTCAATGCTTTTAAACTCAAGGTCAAAACTTTAATTTAGAAATTTTCATTGTATACGTTTTATTTTTTTTTATGAAAATAGTTTAATTATTGCAATGCGGGATCAAACCAGCCTACACTAGTTTTTTTTCATCAAGTTGAAGTTGAATAAAAAATAATCTCTCACTGATTTATTTCCACTGTTTACAGGTCTCTCTGAGCTGCAGAGAATTCGCAATGCTTTCCAAATCTTTCATAAAAAGACCTGCATACGATTCGCTCCAAGATCCACACAACAAGATTACATTGCAATAGAAGGTTCCACAAGTGGCTGCTGGTCCACCGTTGGGCGGGCGGGCGGCAAACAAATTCTCAACCTTCAACGTAATGTCTGTATTCGTCGAACGGGCACAATTCTGCACGAATTGATGCACGTTTTGGGATTCTTCCACGAACACACTCGCCACGATAGGGACAATTATGTGGCGGTTAATGTGAAAAACATAAAACCTGATTCGGTGGGTAATTTCCGAAAAGAGCTTCAGGACAGAACCACAACTCATGGTATACCGTACGACTTGGGCAGCGTTATGCATTACTCATCGACGGCGTTTAGCTGGAATGGGAATCCAACGATTGTGCCAAAGGTAGTGAGTGATTTTATTATGTTCAATTTATTTACTTAGTTATATTTTAACATCATATTACTTTCCTTGCTTTACAGGTAAAATTTGCTGGAAAGATTGGTCAGCGTAACGGATTTTCTTCTAAAGACATACAAAGCATCATTACAATGTATTGTTGATTATTTGTTATAAATAATAACTAAAAACTTTGAAAGGAACTTCCTTGCTAAGTTGCTGCTAAATCAATAGCAACTGATCTTCATTTACACCGAATTATTGAACTAGTCACTGTAATGCTTCCCATGATTCCATAGTTAAAATAAACTACCATGTGTTTCTCTCCACACACAGATACTCAGATTGAAGAAAATCGACATAAGTAAATGTGTCTGTAACTGGTAGATAGGTTAGTAACGAAAGGCTGAAAAGTATCATATACGAAAGGCTGAATGCTCAAAAGGCTAAAACTACAAAAGGCTGAAACTTGTGATTTGAATCAAAATCGTTGAAAACTTCGGACACATGAATCTTCATAAGGTTTGAGCACAGACTAACAGACGTAACACTAGAACCTAGCTCCATCGCCACAAAATACGTTCATTTTAAATTTTCAATCGAATAACAGTCATCGCGCGAAAAAGTCGTCTGGGGCGCTGTCATGCAATCTCACATATTTTGTAGTTCCTCATTTGACACATGCTGTAACGCTGGCGCTGATGTCGAAATACATGACGCAGCGTGAGCACGACAGCAGATGGTGCTAGTGTTACTAACGTAAAGTACTGGAACCATCCAAACGATGTTTTTATTGAAAATTTGTTCGACGTGTTGTTTTTTTAGTCTGTGGTTTGAATGGAAAAATAATTTTCGGCAACACCTGAATCTATACGCACGTAACTTCCCCGCAGAAATCACCTCTGTATAGGTTCGTTCGTTTTTCCAGGTCTGCTGACTCGTAGGGGTGATCCGCTAGTTTACAGTATTATACTGCCTGCTCCAAGCATAACTGTCCCATATTCTATGCAAACCTTATGGACGCTAGGACAGTTTTGCTTGGAGCGGCAGTATACCACCTTCATTCTTGTTTACGTTCGTATCCAACATTCGTACGAAAGTTTGGATTCGAATGAGTTCGAAAATGCCATTCTTGTTTACGTACAAAGACCATACGAATCCATTCGTATCGCATACGAATGCGATACGTATACGAAAAAGGTGGATGTCTATGCAAAAACGGTTGATGTCTAGACTTAAGGGTTAAAAAAGTTTAAATGTCAGGAGAGAAATGTCAAGTGTGTCAAGCCGATTGAGCGAGGCTCCTGACGGCAAACAGTTTTTTTTATGAATGAAAATGAAATATGTTTTTATTATAATTTGCATAATAAAATGGTCTTTTTTGAGAAACATTTATAGTTAACGTATGCCTACAACACAAGACTATCGCGGTTACTTAAAATTTTCCTTTTATAAATAGAATTTGTTTGGCGAAATATGCAATTGGAACCAAATTTACAAACTCCGATGCAAAAACAATAAGCGGGTCATGGGCCTGCATAATGCATTAAAACTTGACTGTTTACGTTTTTTGAACGACTTGGACAGCATACTTGAGCAGTTTATTTTGCTAAATTTTGGTGAATATTGTAATAAGTGAAAGGGCGAACAGGTGTGAGCCGACAGATATGGATAGTGCTACGACAGAGTAATTTCACAGTAAGTGTTCTTTTGTTGCAGAATAGTTTTTCTTCATTCTCAAAAAAACTACTTTTTATAGGAGTCACACAGCACGACCAACTTGCGCTCGTTCCATTGTTATAAATTGGTCCACAAAAAGACGCTCGCCGATAAGAAAATTAGCCTGGCCTACAAGCGGCCTAAGCATCAGGTAAGTTTGATTCTAAAGAAAATTAACAACTGATATTTAATTAACTACACCCACTAGCCAAAACGCGTGTGTGTGTGAACGTTGTGTCTTTTTCTCGCGAATTTGTGGACCACTTTTTCTAAGAGTTTTTTGTGTGTTAAATTTCAGAACCAGCCGACACTGAGCAACGTATCTTGAAGAACATCATCAATGGCAAACAGCAGCGACGGGACTTGCGTTAGGCCGCCCTGTGTCGTGCCAGTTTAGTACTATTGTTAAATCCTAGCGATCGGCCAGGACTAAGTAGGGCACTTCCCTATAAAGGTGAATTGTTAATACCATGCAGGAATTTTTGTCAGACCCTCTGTGAGTGACAGATAATGAAAAATAAATAATGCTTCGCCTACTATTCTGAGATCTTATTTTTGAATTAAATTCCTGCTACCTGTCCGGAGGTGGATTAAATTTTTGTTGTACACATCGACAATTTTTGTTGTCGAAAAATGAACAACCTGATCGACTATGTGACCGAGGAATAGTCGTATTTTAGTGCGGCTGATTGATTTGATTAAGGAACAGTATTTATTATAGTTATAATAAAATCGGAGCGTTAGTTCCGCAATTGTTCTGTATACTAATAATTGGCCGCAAAGTCTGTGTCCAACAAACAGAAAGATCAAGTTTCGACAGCGTAATATTAGTACCTACGTTTCTTTGATTTAACTGTTATAGATGTGAAGAGGCAGATAAATGAGTAGAATGATTGTAGAATGATAGTCTAAGAATCACAGTGTCGCAGTGAAAAAATATGACATAGGTGGTTCAATTCTGTTGAAACCGCGGGGCATTTCAAAGGCGTGGGACACGTTTCGTTGGATGTATTTCTAGACGGGACATTTTGTTGAAACACAGGATGCTTAATGATTTTAACATTTCTCTCGTCACATCGCACAGTGTTTTATTTTGCCGTTTTCATGCGATTAATTGAATAGCAATATAAATGTTGATTATAGCCATAATGTATGTTCGGATAAGTTTCAATGTATTCAAAAATGCATATTTCGTTCTAGAAAGATGAGTGATCAATCCACTCAAAAGTGAGATAGAGAATTTACTTTTTCATCAGATTGAGATAGACGAGTGGTGTCTTCGACAAACTTTTAGTTGATATCAAAACTAGACACTTTGCCGTTATAACTTTTTTCTTAGATTTCTCTTTTATTTTTTAAACCTTCTACAAAGTTTTAAGCCATCCAAAAATGCATGTCTATGCTAAGCATTGTTATTTTTAATCACCTAAAATAAAAAAGTTATTTGACATATTTCGATATTTTTGGTGATACCTTCACGTGAGCCCTCTCCAAATTACGCACTTTTACGCAAGTGGCAGTTCCATACGATGAAATAAATATCTTAGGACTTTCAATTGAAGGCACAAACTTTCGTATGTAATAGTATGTAAGCAGCCTTTCAAAACTATTTGATGCCGATTTTTGTATACAAAAATATAAATATTAAAAAGGTTTGAGTTTTGAAGGTAGCACTAAACCATCTTGAGCTAAACATGCATGCATGCTTTCGTAAGGTTAGAAAAATTACTCTAGCTTGTACCTTATATACACTACCCGTCATAAGTTTAGAATCGCTTTACTGCGTATTGCAACATCCAGTTTGAATATTGCAACACCCCGAAAAGTTTAGCATCACTTGATATGGGAAGATTAATGTAACGCTATCTCTTGATTCCGGAAACCCAGAGAGTTGTGGTCTTCAGCAAAGTTGCTCAGAAGGTCAGAGGCTTGTAATTGGCGGACAGTATAGTGCGAAATTTAGCTGCAACGCAGCGCTAGTGTGCATGTAGTTTTGAGCGTTTCGACCTTTTTTTTCGTAGGATTTGCGACCATTGTATTGATCTTTTGTGGTATGTTTCGAACTTAGTTTAGCTCAATAATCACATATATATACATATATATATATATATATATATATATATATATATATATATATATATATATATATATATATATATATATATATATATATATATATATATATATATATATATATATATATATATATATATATATATATATATATATATATATATATATATATATATATATATATATATATATTTTTTTTTTTTTTTTTTTTTTCAGGTGGAGGGGAAATTTGCATCCAAACCCCTGAGGTGACCAACCTCAGGGAGTGTGGGGTTGGTTTGAATCAGTGATCGGACCCACTAAAACCCCTCCAGTCTCCAGCCCATAATACTCCCCGGGACCACCGCTAGGTATTGCTTCGGGGAGCGGCTTTTGTGCTCTGTGCACCCTCTTGGTTCTATAGATCTCTTTGCTAACTTAGCTAACTAACCTGGAGACTGGCCGTTAGCTAACACTGGCGTGTCGGTGGTCAACCTGTCGCCTGTTTTGCAATTCTAAAACTATTTGAGAGGCGGCTGTACAAACCGCCCTCCAAATGTTTGGGTCTTTACACATCCTCCGAACTAGGTTGTCCGGAGTGGTGTCTGGCCCGCTCACTACCATCATGTCGCTCCGCGCATGCACAAAACGAGGGCACACGAAGAAGACATGCTCAGCAGTTTCTTCCACATCCGCGCACTCGGGACACATGGGGGACCCCGCATGCCCGAATCTGTGTAGATACTGCCTGAAGCAACCATGACCTGACAGAATCTGTGCCAAGTGGAAGTTAACTTCTCCATGGCGCCTCCCGACCCATCCGGATACGTCCGGAATAAGTCGATTCTGGTGCCTCGTATACCCCTTGTGTCACGTTGATCGAAGCATTCTACGTCCGCCTTAATGGCTATGCTGATAGGCATCATGCCGGACAGAACGCAGATTGCGTCGTATGACACTGTACGGTACGCGCTCACAACCCTCAGGCACATGAGCCTGTAGGTACTTTCCAGTTTTCAACGATGACTGTTGGTACCTAACGCTTTGGACCACGCTGGCCCACCATACCTAAGTATGGACGAAACCACGCTGGCAAGAAGTTTACGCTTGCTGCCATATACCGCTGAGCTATTAGACATCATTCGAGATAGTCCTGCAGCGGCCGTTGAAGCCCTCTTACAGGCATAGTCGACGTGACTCTTAAATGTGAGCTTATCGTCAACCATAACCCCCAAGAGCTTCAAGGAACGCCTTGAGGTAATGGTGCAGTCACCGACTCTGACCACCGCCTGTTGCTCTAATTTGCTGTTGTTCACAACCGTAACCTCCGTTTTATGGTGCGCTAACTCCAGTTTCCTAGAGTGCATCCAGTCTTCGACCTTGCGTATGCAGTGCGCGGCCGTCAACTCGACCTCTTCGATCGACTCGCCGTAGACCTCTAGCGTGATGTCGTCTTCGACACCGACGATCACAACCCCTACAGGGAACTTTAGTTTCAACACCCCGTCATACATGACATTCCACAACACCGGGCCCAGGATGGAACCTTGCGGTATCCCTGCGGTGATTGGGACGCACTTCTGACCCTCCTCCGTGTTGTAAACTAGTACCCGATTCTGGAAATAATTTTCCAAAATCTTGTACAACGACACCGGTACGTGGATGCTCCTAAGCGCGAGCGCTATGGAGTCCCAACTGGCGCTATTGAATGCATTCTTCACGTCAAGCGTGACGATTGCGCAATAGCGAATGCCCCAACTCTTACGCTGGAGTGCTACCTCTGCCGTCTTGGTGACAGAGAGAATAGCATCCAGCGTGGATCTACCTTTCCGGAAGCCGAACTGGTTACTTGCCAGACCGTTTACACCCTCTGTGTACTTCACCAGTCTGTTGAGGATAATCCTCTCAAGCACCTTGCCCGTAGTGTCCAGTAGACAGATAGGTCTGTATGCCGATGGGTCCCCTGGCGGTTTCCCAGCCTTCGGCAACAGCACCAATCTCTGTCGCTTCCACCTGTCCGGAAAGAGGCAGTTATCCAGGCACTTCTGCATGACTGCTCGAAATAGATCGGGGGCCACTTTCATGGCCGTCCTGATGGCCAAGTTCGGGATTCCATCCGGTCCCGGTGCCTTGCTCACCTTTAGGGAGTTGGCGATCACGATGAGTTCCTCATTCGTAACCCTTACCTCCTCCACAACCTCTGCACGGCTGCCGTCTCTCACGGATTGGATGCCCGGCAGGTTGGCCGACCATCCCTGGTCTGTGTCTGAGATACTGGAACGTCGGACGTGAGACTCAGCAACCGGAGGCCAAGGATTTGGCTCGTGTCGTGGAAAGAGTCCCTCGATGATACGCTCCAGCATCGCTGGTGATCGCTCTGCAGGCGCCAACACGCCTTTGGTCTTCGCCATTACGACTCTGTAGGCGTTGCCCCACGGATTCGTATTGGCACTCGCGCATAGCCTATCGAAGCAGGCCCTTTTACTCGCCTTTATCGCACTTTTAAGCGCCGATCTTGCAGATCCGAATACTACACGGCGCTCTACCCTCTGTGCATCGGTACGTGCACGTTGCAACATCCGTCTTGCACGGAGGCACGCGCTACGGAGGTCCGCTATCGCGTCGGTCCACCAGTATACCGGTGACTTACCATTCCTAGGTTGGCGGGTCCTAGGCATGGTGGCGTCGCACGCCCGCGATAATGTGGCAACTAATTGGTCAGCACTCGGGCGGAGCCAACTGCCCCCCTCGCGCTCTCTTCTCATTGCTTCTGCAAATACCTCGGCATCGAAATGCGATGTCTTCCACCCGCGGACGGTCGGAGTACTGGCTCTACCCGTCGCCTGCCGCCTCACGTTCTGGACTACGCTATAGCAGACCGACTGGTGGTCACTATAGGTGTAGCCATCGTCTACCCTCCAGTTCACGATCAGTCCTGGGCTGGAGAACGTCACGTCGATGATCGACTCCGCACCATTTCTGCTGAATGTACACTTGGTTCCAACGTTGGCCAGATCTAGGTTGAGCTTTGCCAAAGCTTCCAACAAGATCTGACCCCTCCGGTTCGTGCGGCGGCTTCCCCACTCAACAGCCCAAGCGTTGAAGTCGCCCGCCACTACTAAGGGTGTTAGTCCCGTCAGCTCCATAGATAACAAATCGACCATCTGGGTGAACCTTTCGATAGACCAACGCGGCGGAGCATAACAACTGCAGTAGAACACTCCGTCCACCTTGGCAACCGCGTATCCTTCATTTGAGGTTGACACAACCTCCTGAACCGGGAACTTGCTGGTCGTGCATATGGCCGCCGTACTGGACTTATCTGCAACCCAATTACCGTTTCCGGGAGGAATGCAGTAGGGGTCCGATACGATTGCGATGTCCGACCGCGACTCAGACGCTGCTTGGTATAGCAGCTGCTGTGCCGCACAGCAATGGTTCAGGTTCAATTGTGTCACCCTCACGCCCGTGGTTTCGTGGCCGCCTTGCCGGCTGGGCACCGTGGGCCTCCCATAAAGTGCTTGGCGTCCCGTTTTCCAATACATACCAAGCACTTGGGAGGCTCCCCGCAGTCTTTAGCTTTATGGCCAGCACCACCACAACGCCTACATAACTGGCTCCTATCGGGCCCCTTGCAGGTCCAGGACTTGTGTCCTCCCTCGAAACACCTGAAGCAAACGTCCGGCTGCTGGAGTATGCTCAGGGGACATACTGACCAGCCAACCTTAAGTTTGGCTGTCTTCAGGGCCAGAGTTGCATCGGCCGATGCAAGCCGGAAAGTGGCCACCTGGGTCCCCGCTGGACCCTTTCAGAGGCGAATTACCTCAGTGGCTACTTCCACTCCGCACTTCTCCTTGAGGGCCTGTGCAATATCGCACCTCTCGGTGATTTCATCCAGGTTTTTGAGCTGGAGAGTCACCTCTGAGGTGAGTGCCCGAATTTGCACATCTTTCCCGAGGACCTGCTCGGCTACCGTCTTGTAGGCAGCGCCCTTGTTTTTAGCATCCTTACGGAGCTCAAGGATCATCTCGCCGGTGCGAGAACGACGGATGGTCCGCACATCCGCTCCCAGATCCTTGAGCTGGGTTTCGCCTCTCATTTTCTTCAAGACTTCGGAGTACTTGGACCCCTCCGTCTTGAGTATGAGGGCGTCGCCCCTGCTTCGCGCCTTCTTTCCCATTTTTGGACGATTTGTCGTCTTCTCGTCGTTGCGCTTGCTGTCTTTTTGGCGCTTCCTTCCTCCCACGGTAACCCAAGGGTTTCCCGTAGCTGCCACTTCGGCAGACTTTTCGGCGGACTTGGAGGCCGTTGGTGTGCTATCTCGCGGGCTTAGCACAACCAACCGTTTCTTGCTGTTCTCGGGGGCTTCCCCCGGAGACTGCCTTGCTCTTTTTGCGGCTGACCCGGAGGCGCAAACCGCTGCAAACATGCAGGTGTCCGTTTGGACCGACTTCGTCGCCCTTCCGGTCACCTCCGTTGCATTCTTCTCTGCCGCCACCGCTCTTGCCTTGAGCTCGGCGTGCTCCTTCTTCGCAGCATCGACGGAGGACCGAAGCATGTAGAGAGCCTGCTTCAGGTACTTCGTCGTGTTGGTGCGACTTTTCGCAAACTCGATTATGGCATCGAGCTGCTCCGACATCGCTACTACCTTCGGTAGCGTGTCTCGCTGTCTTCCGACCGCCTTTATCAACAGTGGACCAGCCACTGCGATGTCTTGCGTCGATCCGGTAGGCGTACTGCCTTTGCCGTCTTCGCAGGCGTCCTTTACTGCATCCATCTCCGCCTTTCTCGGCGGAGACCTCTGGATGCCTCCTCGTGCAAACGGGTTTTTCAACCCATCTGCGCCCAATTGTTGATCTTCATTATTTTCATTGTTCATTTTTGTTAAGTGGGTCCCCCTTCCAGCCGCTATCCTTATCCATACTGGAGTGGTCGCCTATCTGGTCCCATGGTAGTCTATGCCGAAGCAGTGAGGCCATGGCTAGGGGCGGCTGCCATAGCGCCTTATGAGCAACTATGACACCCCCGACCGGCGCAAGTCAGGAAAGGACATCTGATCCCACTCCTGCCCGGTTCCCACCGGACAATGAATTTGGAACGTACTGGAAGGCCTGCCAGGTTTTACGGGACGGAGACCCCTGCACCGGTTGTTGTCTCGCCGTTTCAAGCCGTTGTCACACGACCTTACTAAGGGAGCTCGGCGCAGGTGCCAGCCCAGAATCGTGGTACGAAAACGAAATCCGACTCTTATCATATGGCGTTGCGACCAGTTACCGTAATTGGGAACTTACTGGCATCAATCCCAATGGGCGAATTAGTGCATTTGGGTGGTGGGAGCGGCACTATTAGCTCCGTCAGAGCTGCTTCCGGATAATGTGGCTTTTGTGAGAATTCGGCGGCCCAATGCCTGAGTCTCACCACAACCTAGGCTAGCTCTCGCTGATGGTCCGGGACTGCGTTCTTGCAGTTAGCACTTCCGTGGCCTACGGTAATCGCAAAATACCGACCCGTGGTGGCATACAGCTCTGCCAGATATATATATATATATATATATATATATATATATATATATATATATATATATATATATATATATATATATATATATATATATATATATATATATATATATATATATATATATATATATATATATATATATATATATATATATATATATATATATATATATATATATATATATATATATATATATATATATATATATATATATATATATATATATATATATATATATATATATATATATCTACTATATAAAAATGGAATTCCGTAACGCTTGATCTTATTGATATTATTCCCTCCGTATCTGTGGTGTACAGTAATCATCATCATTTAAAATCGTTCGATATCAGAAAAAGAAGCGGTGACGTAAGGATTTTTTAACCGGAAAATGTTCGCTGATGTTCAGGAAAGACATTTGGAGAAAAATAATTAATATCTGATTACTACAATTTAAGATATTATTCACAAAACTACGTGAAACATGCAAAAATATGACTTTTCAAGCTGAATTTGCCTCTAAATCGAAATTTAAAGCGATGACATGTGATTCTTTTTTCATTAAAATGTTTGTTACGTTCAGGAAAGACATTCGAGGAAAAATAATTAGTATCTGATTACTAAAACTTGAGATATTATTCACAAAACTACACATGCAAAATTACCGAATTTACCTCAAAATCAAAATTCGAAATCGAAGCGATGACATGAGATTCTTTTTTCATTAAAATGTTTGTTAATGTTCAGTAAAGACATTTGAGGAAAAATAATTAATAGCTTATTACTAAAATTTGAGATATTATTCACAAAACTACGTAAAACATGCAAAATTGTGACTTTTTGTGCTAAATTTACCTCTAAACCAAAATTCAAAGCGATGACATGAGATCCTTTTTTCATTAAAATGTTTGTTAATGTTCATGAAAGACATTTGAGAAAAAATAACACGTATCTTATTGCTAAATTTGACATATTACTCAAAAAATTACATATGTTCGAAGCATTTTTGAAGATGATTTTCTGCATGCAAAGAAACACCTTAAAATACTCTCTTTGATTTTTTTTTGAAAAACATATATTTTCCAGTTCAGGAATCATCATATATCATGAACATATAGAAAAAAAGCACATTTCCAATAGAATGTATGGATTTTGCGGGTGAATTTCACCCCGATTTATCTCATAGTACCTCATAGAATTCTCGAATTTATTTCATGAAGTAGACGATGGAAATTTCACCAATAGCCATAGAGGATTTCGGGAGCACATAACAGTACTTGTTTTAAATATATACTACTAGCTGACCCGGCAAACTTCGTCTCGCCCTTTTTTGTGTTCAATTTAATGGTGCTTATTACGGGAGTCACTTCACGGTGAAACCAGAGTGAAGTGAACAAAATCCTATTACGGGACTCACGTAAGTGCGAAGAACGTCGCAAAGTGACATCTGCCGCGGAATCCGGGTTATTATGAGTGTCATAGCACCAATAATTCTAAACATTTCAAAGCCATTGATTCCTTGCGATTTGTTTATGGGGCCGCAAATAGGAGGGGAGGGGGTGTGTGCAATTTTCTTACGTTATCTTACAAGGGAGGGAGGGGGGTAAATTGATTATCTTACGTAAGAAAAATATTGTTAATGCTGCTGTTCAAATAACCATATTCATGAAGGTGTGGACAGTGAAATTCCTTAAAAGGACTATTAACTCGAATAAGGACCGAAGGGGAAACGAAGTATTGTACTTGCTTCAGGATGATAAAACTAAAGTTAAAATCTAAATCTGCTGGCAGTAATATCTTACTAGGGGGGAGGGGAGTATCAAAAAATCTTACAATGTCTTACGAGGGAGGGAGGGGGGTTGAGAAAGTGAAAAAAAATGCTTACGTAATTATTGAACGGCCCCTATAGTCCTCTCACAATAGATCTACGATTCTGGTCGCAGTGAGGAAGTCCATACAGGAAATAATAATAGTCTGCAGATGCACGACGAATCAGCCATAGGATATGATCAAAGTCGAACGACAAATCGTTTGAATTGGTTGGTTTCATCGGAATGACAACGTCCTAGACTTTTGGCTTTTGTACATCACCTTTATTTTGATTAGGGTAAGGAACGGCTTAAGCAGTAGCGCCTATTTTAATCAGTCGAAGAAAACTGGCCTCAAACTCCTGCATTTTGATCAATATCGACAATTTCAATGATGGAAACGAAAACTTTGATTGTCTAGCTGCCTTACGAATATAAGTAATACCGTTAATCACAAAGTAATCTGTGAACGATTGCAATTGAAACAAATCAACCTATATTGCAGCCATTCAGGAGCCACTTCAGGTGCTGAAAAAAAACACCTGCAAAACAGATGGAAACTGCTTAAAATAGGTTCGGGGTGATTGGAATAGTGACCCTTGATTCGTAACTTTGATTCACGATTGTCAAAGTTTGCTAACTTAGTTTCACAATCTGAAAACAAGTTCTGATAGAGAAAACGATAGCGAACAGATTGATTTACTACTGTTTGAGTTTCACCCAACACATTTCGAGTATTTCGTCTGAATACACAGGCGGTTCCTAAAGCTGCTTAAAATATGTTCCCTACCCTATATCCATATTGGTCATTTTCTTTTTTTTTTTTGGTCGTCGGTCATTTTTATCTGTTCTTGCATCAACCTGATTCCGGAAATACCCATATTGCGTGGTATTCAGTTATTTTCGTTGTTTTCCAGAAACTGCGAGTGGTCATCTTCGAATTCAAAATGGTGTTCAGGGTCAATGCTTGGCTTCTATGCATCATCTCAATTACGTAAATATCCATATTGAGAAGTGTTCGTTCATTTTTGGCAGTTTCCCAGTAGTTGCCATCTTACAATTCTAAATGGTGTCTGAGGTCAATTTTTAGCTCCCTGCATCATTCTGGTTCCGGAGATACTCATATTGGATGGAAATCGACCATTTTTGGCTGTTTTCCAGAAACCGGAAGTTGCCATCTTACAATTCAAACTGTGTCTGAGATCGATTTGTGGCTTCAGTGCATCATCACGATTCCGAAAATACCCATATTGGGTGGTATTAGGTCATTTTCCGCTGTTTTCCAGACACCGGAAGTCGCCATCTTAGAATTTAAAATGTCTGAGGTCGATTTGTGGCTTCAGTGCATCATCACGATTCCGAAAATACCCATATTGGGTGGTATTAGGGCATTTTCCGCTGTTTTCCAGACACCGGAAGTCTCCATCTTAGAATTCAAAATGTCTGAGGTCGATTTTTGGCTTCAGTTCATCATTACGATTCCGTAAATACCACTGCTCTAGCCAATGAAATTTCTAACTCTTCAAGTTTCAAAGATCTACGAGTTTTTATAAAATTTGTCTGAATTTCACGTTTTATTGTGATAATTTTATGAGTTCACGCGAAATAATTTCTTACAATTTTTTTCTCGGTAGAAATTGAATTATTACGTAGTTTTCTTCCGAGTACAAAAGTGAAAATATTACACAAAATTTGTTAGCAGGTATTAGCAAACCATAATTTTTTTTAAAAATTGTCCATCAAAAAATCTTTATTTTTTCAAATTTTGATAAATGTGTTTTTTTTTGTGTTTTTGTGATACTTCAGTCTGAATATATTCATAGGTTTCATGTAAAAATACAATTGCTATGTATTTATTACATGGAATACACGGACCAGTATTCTGAAACTCTATCCAACGTATTTGCAGTCTTCAGCAAAGTTTCTCAGTGTAATAAGAACACACGCTAGAGCTTTTCAGTTTTCGACAGTTTTAGATCAGAAAATTTTATGTAACTTCGCAGAAGAATATATATATATATATATATATATATATATATATATATATATATATATATTCTTCTGCGAAGTTACATAAAATTTTCTGATCTAAAACTGTCGAAAACTGAAAAGCTCTAGCGTGTGTTCTTATTACACTGAGAAACTTTGCTGAAGACTGCAAATACGTTGGATAGAGTTTCAGAATACTGGTCCGTGTATTCCATGTAATAAATACATAGCAATTGTATTTTTACATGAAACCCATGAATATATTCAGACTGAAGTATCACAAAAACACAAAAAAAAAACACATTTATCAAAATTTGAAAAAATAAAGATTTTTTGATGGACAATTTTTAAAAAAAATCATGGTTTGCTAATACCTGCTAACAAATTTTGTGTAATATTTTCACTTAAGTGCTTCAAAAACTTTTGTACTCGGAAGAAAACTACGTAATAATTCAATTTCTATCGAGAAAAAAATTGTAAGAAATTATTTCGCGTGAACTCATAAAATTATCACAATAAAACGTGAAATTCAGACAAATTTTATAAAAACTCGTAGATCTTTGAAACTTGAAGAGTTAGAAATTTCATTGGCTAGAGCAGTGGTATTTACGGAATCGTAATGATGAACTGAAGCCAAAAATCGACCTCAGACATTTTGAATTCTAAGATGGAGACTTCCGGTGTCTGGAAAACAGCGGAAAATGCCCTAATACCACCCAATATGGGTATTTTCGGAATCGTGATGATGCACTGAAGCCACAAATCGACCTCAGACATTTTAAATTCTAAGATGGCGACTTCCGGTGTCTGGAAAACAGCGGAAAATGACCTAATACCACCCAATATGGGTATTTTCGGAATCGTGATGATGCACTGAAGCCACAAATCGATCTCAGACACAGTTTGAATTGTAAGATGGCAACTTCCGGTTTCTGGAAAACAGCCAAAAATGGTCGATTTCCATCCAATATGAGTATCTCCGGAACCAGAATGATGCAGGGAGCTAAAAATTGACCTCAGACACCATTTAGAATTGTAAGATGGCAACTACTGGGAAACTGCCAAAAATGAACGAACACTTCTCAATATGGATATTTACGTAATTGAGATGATGCATAGAAGCCAAGCATTGACCCTGAACACCATTTTGAATTCGAAGATGACCACTCGCAGTTTCTGGAAAACAACGAAAATAACTGAATACCACGCAATATGGGTATTTCCGGAATCAGGTTGATGCAAGAACAGATAAAAATGACCGACGACCAAAAAAAAAAGAAAATGACCAATATGGATATAGGGTAGGGAACATATTTTGAGCAGCTTTAGGAACCGCCTGTGTATTCAGACGAAATACTCGAAATGTGTTGGGTGAAACTCAAACAGTAGTAAATCAATCTGTTCGCTATCGTTTTCTCTATCAGAACTTGTTTTCAGATTGTGCAACTAAGTTAGCAAACTTTGACAATCGTGAATCAAAGTTACGAATCAAGGGTCACTATTCCAATCACCCCGAACCTATTTTAAGCAGTTTCCATCTGTTTTGCAGGTGTTTTTTTTCAGCACCTGAAGTGGCTCCTGAATGGCTGCAATATAGGTTGATTTGTTTCAATTGCAATCGTTCACAGATTACTTTGTGATTAACGGTATTACTTATATTCGTAAGGCAGCTAGACAATCAAAGTTTTCGTTTCCATTATTGAAATTGTCGATATTGATCAAAATGCAGGAGTTTGAGGCCAGTTTTCTTCGACTGATTAAAATAGGCGCTACTGCTTAAGCCGTTCCTTACCCTAATCAAAATAAAGGTGATGTACAAAAGCCAAAAGTCTAGGACGTTGTCATTCCGATGAAACCAACCAATTCAAACGATTTGTCGTTCGACTTTGATCATATCCTATGGCTGATTCGTCGTGCATCTGCAGACTATTATTATTTCCTGTATGGACTTCCTCACTGCGACCAGAATCGTAGATCTATTGTGAGAGGACTATAGGGGCCGTTCAATAATTACGTAAGCATTTTTTTTCACTTTCTCAACCCCCCTCCCTCCCTCGTAAGACATTGTAAGATTTTTTGATACTCCCCTCCCCCCTAGTAAGATATTACTGCCAGCAGATTTAGATTTTAACTTTAGTTTTATCATCCTGAAGCAAGTACAATACTTCGTTTCCCCTTCGGTCCTTATTCGAGTTAATAGTCCTTTTTAGGAATTTCACTGTCCACACCTTCATGAATATGGTTATTTGAACAGCAGCATTAACAATATTTTTCTTACGTAAGATAATCAATTTACCCCCCTCCCTCCCTTGTAAGATAACGTAAGAAAATTGCACACACCCCCTCCCCTCCTATTTGCGGCCCCATAAACAAATCGCAAGGAATCAATGGCTTTGAAATGTTTAGAATTATTGGTGCTATGACACTCATAATAACCCGGATTCCGCGGCAGATGTCACTTTGCGACGTTTTTCGCACTTACGTGAGTCCCGTAATAGGATTTTGTTCACTTCACTCTGGTTTCACCGTGAAGTGACTCCCGTAATAAGCACCATTAAATTGAACACAAAAAAGGGTGAGACGAAGTTTGCCGGGTCAGCTAGTAGTATATATTTAAAACAAGTACTGTTATGTGCTCCCGAAATCCTCTATGGCTATTGGTGAAATTTCCATCGTCTACTTCATGAAATAAATTCGAGAATTCTATGAGGTACTATGAGATAAATCGGGGTGAAATTCACCCGCAAAATCCATACATTCTATTGGAAATGTGCTTTTTTTCTATATGTTCAT
Source organism: Wyeomyia smithii (assembly GCF_029784165.1). Taxonomy (NCBI): domain Eukaryota; kingdom Metazoa; phylum Arthropoda; class Insecta; order Diptera; family Culicidae; genus Wyeomyia; species Wyeomyia smithii. The sequence continues at coordinate 102,835,847 of NC_073695.1, forward strand.
GATATATGATGATTCCTGAACTGGAAAATATCAACCACAGTTAGTTTGGAAACGAAAATAACGATATTTCAGGTTAAAAATTATTCATTGTGGTTCCTAAGCTGCAGTTTGCTAAACTTGCGCTCATTTGATCACCGTTAGATCGATTTCAATTTGGTTTGTTGCAAAAGTTCAAAAACTAGCTCTGAAATGAAAATCTTTATAATTTTCTGCGAATTCATCCATATTACCACAGATAACAGATATCCAAGCTAACTTTGCTTCATGTGTAAAAAGACGTAACGGTTTTTTGGCATGTCGCAATACGCAGTATGGTGGCGCTAAGAACACTTAGTAGTCAATGATTCGATAAAATCGATAGTTTTCCAGCTTTTATCGATATTATCGCAATGAGAATGGTTGCCGTTTTTAAATGTAGAAATTTTGAGCAGTCGTAATGTGTACATTATCGACTTATTTATTCAATCCCTCTGTATATTTGCGATAAATTTGTTTGTTTTAGTGTTGGTTTGAAAAAATAAATACATAAACCTCACAAAATCTATGTTATATCGTTGCATAAACAGCGACTGTATAATCTGTAAGAATTTTCATGCGTCTGGCAGCTTTGACCGTAAACCAGCGCAGCCATCACTAAAGTGGTTAAAGTCGCAAGTTGCAGGAAGATGTCGTTAGCATTCCAAACGAGTAAGAATTTGAAATCTTACACACGATTTCTGGAGTTTTTTGTTCTAGCTTGGATGTCTGTTATCTGTGATATTACTTTGATGGTATGAAATAATCATTGTTGAAAAATATATTTTGAACTTTTATCAAACTTTACTCACTTCTCCAAATTTAACGTAATTAACCCTTAATTTAGATTACTTAAAGTAAATTCAATACTATTTTTGATATTTGGAAACTTGTTTGATTAAATTTTATTGAGTTTTGACTGAGTTAGAAGAATTTTTCGAAAATTTGTGAAACTGCACTGGGCATGCAAGAGTTAACTTTGACAGGTATGTGGATTTTTCAAAAGTTACATTTTATGACACGTAAACATTGCCTAGTGTTGTAAGATTAGTAACGTGTGATTAGAATTTTTATTCCGAATTTTCAGGTGATCAATTTCACCCCACTGATCAATTTCATCCCACTGATCAATTTCACCCCATTCCACGGTACTTATGATAAAGCGCTTATTGAAAAATGATCAAAAATAATGATAAGTAGGGTATCGGCTCTATTGTCGTCAGGTTAACGGGGGGGTTAACGAAGTCATAGAGAACTTACCTTTTGCAGAAAGACGTTCTGCATTTTGATGAGCCATCATGCAAGAAACTGACGCTCTAGGACATCATTTACCCCCCCTGACGCTAATAGATAAAACCTGTCGATAAAAGAACGGATATCCTATCTAGCTTTTTTATCTTTATGGTTAGTAGAACAAGTTGTTCTACGATTTTATAGCTGCTTTAATTATTAACAACTTAAAAGAAAGGGTTTCTCTATCTTTGAAAATAACTGATTTAAATTCAAAAAACTAATTTTTCGCTCTTACTGCTTTTATTTAAATTGTTACATTAAAACTATCTTTGAACGACTTCTAGGGCTTTTTGAGAGAAACAATTTGCAATGCTGACATCGTGAATATTTAATTAAACCTAATAATAGGGTGCCCAATAAAAACGGCTTTATTCGCAGTATTTTATTTTCAAACATCCATAATTTTTTAACCAATTAATGGCGTCGGGTCCACCTGTGCACTGCACAGCTACACTATTCCCTAATATCCGAGCATATGCAATTATCGAAATATAATAACCTATAAAAACAAGTAAGCATACTAGCGACACCCTTTAATTCAAAGCATCAATCACTTAGGTTTGATTTGCTTCTTTCATTTAAGGAAAAAGAACTTAAATAAATGTTCGGTGCACATGTGACGAAATCAACCACGCGACGCCTCTGGAACCAGTTGATTGATTTTTTATCTTTATAGATCTAAATAGGCTTTTTTTCTAGTTTTTCGATCACAAATATGAATACTTTCGTTAAACTTGTTGTTAAAAAAAAATTATTGCTGGGAAAAAACTCGAACTTGCGATTGCGATCTAATGTCAATCACCTTTATTAAATAATTTACGCTCCCGGAAGATAAACCAAAGTGCTTCACGTCAGAACCATAACTAGATATATATGACAATCGATTATGAAAATAATTAAAATTAATTCATTATTATTATTGATAAAATTAAATTAAATTATACGGCATTTGTATTTTGATCAACACTAAACGGAACCAGCTCTCTGAATTGTAGCACGCGGTTTTGTGAAGCATCCGAGGGAATTGGTTCCTTTGTTGTATTCTTAGTCTCCTACGAAAACAAGAACATGAAACAGTTATGCTAATAATGTAATAAACAAAAAAAACCTTAATTTAAAACCGTTAAAAACAGCTTACCCAGCAAAGTTATCTCTCATAGCAAGTATAAATATTTGTCGGAAGGAGAATCGTGATTCGATTTGACTTTAAGTAATTTCCAGTAGCTCCTGATCGATTATTCCTGCATATCAATAAAATTAAACATTATTAGTTTCCAACACTTTTAATCGAACTAATTACCTAGTATACACATCGGCATCTATATCACTTAAGTAATGTTAAATTGATTATCCTATATCCCGTTACCCAGTCAACTATCTGCGCCAATCAGAATCTACTTGGTGGTTGACTTTTTGCTGTTCCCGACGATCCAAATTTTCGGCAGATTATTGATAATTAGTACATTTATGGTAGCGACTTATAAATTTTTTATCGCCATTCTCCCAGAACTAACGGCAAACCTCAATCAATTTCTATCGGCTGTGCTCAATTTCCAACATTTTTTAAATTAATTACCGCATTGTTTCTTAGCACTGAACATTTCACTAGAACAATAATGTCCAACTTATTCGATTTTTTCACACAAAACCACCAAAGCATCCCGCGGCGACAGCGATTTGTACAAACATTTGCAACTTGCAAAAAACAAGAAAAAAGTACCGGCGCCGTCGATTTGTAGAGAGATACGTATAGCGATTCATTTAGATTTTAAAAAATCCATTGTCACAAATGTTTTTCTTGAAAATGTTACACAAACTTCGCTAAACTAGAAATTTTCTTCGGCCATTTTTCAAAAAAAAAAACCTTACACAAAACAGCAGGAAAACGAGAAACAAACCCGCGACGACGGCGATTCGTACATTCGTTTCCGCAACTTTCGACTAACGGTGCTCCGTTTCTGAAACTGAAGATTTCAAAAATCGATTGTCACAAATCCTGGATGTTTTTCTGGATGTTGCACACACTTCACGAAACAACAAATTTTCTTCAACTTATTCAATTTTTTTCAAAGAACCAACACCAAGCAGCGAAACAACGAGGAAAAACTACCGGCGCTGGCGATTCTCGCAGCGATTCGCAACTTTCGACTGACTTTGATGTTCCGTTCCGTTACCAAAATGAATTTTAGAAAATCGATAACGTTTATTTATTAAACAATCCACTAAATAAATTTTCTTCGGCTCATTCGATTTTTCCAGTTAACTAACACAAAACAGCAAAAAAAAAAAGAGAAAAACCTACCGGCGCCGGCGATTTGTAAAAAGATTCGTATAGCGATCCACAATTTTTGACTAACGTTGCTGCTCCGTTTGCAAAACTGGAAACTGTTTTAAAAATCCATGTCACATATGTTTTTCTTGAAAATGTTGCACACATTTCGCATAGCTAGAAATTTTCTTCAGCCAAATGATTTTTCAAAAACACAAAACGAGAAAAACCCGTGGCGACGGCGATTCGTACAGCCATCCGCAACTTTCGACTGGCGGTATTCCGTTCCCAAAACTGGAAAATTTTTAGAAATCGATTACCGCAAATGTTGCACACACTTCACAAAACAAATTTTCTTCGGCTTATTCGATTTTTCAAAAAATAAAACTTGCACAAAACAGCAGAAAAACGAGAAAAAACTACCGGCGCCGGCGATTCGTACAGCGATTCGCAACTTTTGACTGACGTTTGCGAACGAGAGCAAAAAGAATACGGATACGCATACGTACGTAAACAAGAATGGCACGTTCGTACGAAAGCAACGATGTTCGAAAGCTCGAATTGGTTAGAACGAATCGGATTCGTATGTGTTCGTATCGCATTCGTACGCCGCTGCTGCTTTCGTACGAAAGCGATACGGCCGTAAACAAGAATAAGGGTGTACATCTCAGACAATCGAGCCGCTTTTCGCGATTCAGCCTTCGTGTTTTTCAGCCTTACGTAGTTTACAACCTTTCGTGATTTCAGTCTTCCGTATTTCAGCTTTTGGTAGTAAACCACTGTTAAATTGTTCGAAACCTATGTACTCGTTCATAGGTCTACAAAATAGCTGCTAATGGAACATACCTGCAAACTGAAAGCATACTGTACATAATCTGTCTCCATTTCTTCAAAAAAAAAACATGAAGTTAGTTTATTTATCTATAAAGCAGCACTAAAACTTTTTCAGCTTGGACAGTTTATTGTTCCTTTGTATGGCCATTCGACGCAGCTTTCTCCAGTACGCTTTAGTGTCCGGATCTAACTCTTCAAGAGTCAGTGGTTTACCAACATGCAGGTTCCACAGCCAATCGGGATACTCTGAATCTGGTTTAAGCTTCACGTCCTCACCTGTTTTCAGCCAATTGCTTCCACATACATAATTCACAAGTTTAGCAGCATCCGTTTCCACAGGTATAACTTTTTTCTCTACCACCGGTCCGAGCTTTCCTAGTTTCTTTTTCTTCGATCCGAGCGCTGTAAGGCAAAATGGCATGATTTAGCTTCTATTTATTTTGTTTGCCTTGTTGAACAATTTACCTCCTCCCGGTTTCGGGGTTGCATAATTTCTAACTGCGGAAGTTTGTATGAAGCAGCATCTTCGCAGTAAAGTGGTTAAACTAGATTGCAATAGTGAGTTCATAGTTTGAACAAAAGTTTGATACTTAATTTTAATACAAATATAATCTAACGAATTCTTATTTGTTTACTAGTTTTTTTGATTGAAGTCTCTCGAAATCTATACGAAAATCACATGCTCGAACATTTGGAGCTGTCAATTTTATGTTCTCTTTTCTGTTGTAACACTCTCAATAGCTCTCTCTATATACTTGAAGCATCATCGGGTGTTCATTCTTGCGAAATGAACTCATTGATAACCAAGCCATTTAGTAAACAAAGCATGCACAATTATTTCTTGTAGGTTTATTCAATAGTATTTTGCATGGAATAAAAAAAAAACATAATGGTTTCAATGAGAACTCTAGTTAAAACTGCCGCCTACATTGGCGTAGGTGGAATTACAGCTGCATTGTTTATGAAAACAAAAATGGAAGATCGAGTCCGGACTCAGGTCTACTACAGAGAGTCTCTGAAACTACTACGAGGACATCCTGGTAAGTACTTAAATGATTTAACATACAACGTACTAAGAATAAATAACTGTTTCAGGAGCAATTCAATTGCTAGGCGAACCAATCAAAGATTTGGGATTTGATTTTGGCGAGGAGAGCAAAAAGTACGGCAATGGTAAGATTGATGGGTTTGCTGTTCCGGTAAAAGGAACCAAGAAGCGCGGAAAATACTATTTTTGGGCAGAACATAAGGATAATGAATGGAGTATAACGAGAGCTGAGCTGGAACTAGACAAGGAACCAGGTCGACGATTGGTGATTCGGAAATCAGAATAGATCACATAGCCAAGTGAAAATATTTAAATAATTTTACATATGTATTTAGCTGGATGCCTCAAATAGAAATAGAGTTGATTTCGACCATTTTACAGGAATTGTTTGTTAGCACCACAACGTCGAACCACCCTTTTTTTCAATTATCTACATACTAATGTGCCTTCTGTATATTGTATGACGAAAAACGAAACAATCGTCGATTACTGTTAGAGTATACTTACTTTAATGCGAATTACTGTATCCTGGAGTGAGCTCTTCAAAGTACAGTCCTAAGGACACCCTGCAACCATTTGTTTTCATTTTAAAGCCTAGAAAATCTACATCAATATTTTCGTTCGGATCAATTCGAACGTTGGAATGTTCTTTTATTTATCTCATTCGAAAATGAGAATAGCACTGTCAGGTTTACTTGAATCAAACTGTTCATGGAATATTTGATACACGGCGATAATGTTGAAGTACACTATCATAGTGGTAGAAATCAGCGGTCAAACGGATTCACAAGGAAGCAAAGTGACTCCAACCAAAATCGCTGAACAATTCATCATCTACTTGTTGTCTGAAAATGGGAACGGATGAGAACAGCGCAATTTTACTTCTCACAAACATTTGCATGTCGTTCGAGCAACCAACAGGTCTAACTCTTTCTGTTCCACAAAGTTTTCGCTAAAACTTTCGTTTGAGAAACATGTTTGTGAGGAAAATGCTGGAACAAGTTGTCCTCATTTCATCTAAAACTGCGGTTTCAGATCACCACACTGTGGATACCTTTTTTGAACAAAACCCCATTATTACGAATTAGTTAGGTTTAGTTTTGTATATGATACGATAAGATACCAAATCATCAATTTGTCCTTTCATTCAGAAAAACCAAATATAAACGACAATTAATAAAAAGAACATATATTTCAATCGGGACACGAAGAAATTAGTGCTGGCTATTCAACCGTTTGACTGATTTAAAAAAAAAAATCAATGTAAGTTTAGTTGAATGAGAATTGAGAGAGCGAGAACAATATGATCAATGAATAAGTCGCGTTCGGATACTACGAAATTGCCATTCCTCTGGCCGTTGCACGTTTTTATATGAATTTTTATTTAATTTTCATATATATGTAATAATAATTAAATATACATTACTTTTATTTTTTTTTCAATTTAATATAGTTATTTTGTTTCTTCTTACCTTGTTTTCAAGTTTTTATTACCTCATAATTACTCAACGGTTCATGCATGTATTGTGTTACTTTTTTCATTCTACTGTTCACTATTCATCTGCTTCACCTTAACATTGTCCTTACAGCAGCGTTTGTCAGTGTAAATGTTTGTCTGAAATTTTTTGCTCTTATTTTAGCGGTGATTTATCGATTCGTGTTTTTTGTTCGCTTTGTTTGCCAATTATAAGACTATGTCTGTGTTGTACGCGATTAGCTTTCAGAAGGGGTTGGAATTCTAGCTTATATTTTATTCTTTAGTTAGAATGAAATGTTCTCGTTTCTGGTTAACATAGCTACTTTTTGTTGCGCAGTGGGTGGCACTATCTCTAACCACCTTTTTTGTTCTGAATTACGTCTGACTTCGGGAGTGACGATTGCTGCATGCTTCAATGCACCACTTTTTTACCACACCCAGAGGGATTCTACAGGAACATACTATGAATGAAAAATATGATTGACGTTAAACATTATTTGTTGTCCATGAATACACGAAATTGCCATAACAATCGGTAAAATTTCATAACATTCGATCGCTGTTCAGTTCGTTTAAGAAATTATGTTTTTGTCTGATGTTTTAACAAATACGAACAAATTAGAGAGGAATTCAAGAACCGTAAGTATTTGAAAATTTACCATGATTTGAAACAAACGCAACACATTTTGACAAATATAATTATATTCAATACGATGAATTTCGACTGTATGAAAGAAAATCTTTTAATTCATAATGTTGCAACCTTTAATGACTTTAAAACTTGTACATTTGAATACAATCCCATTTACAACATATACTTTGAGTTAAATTTATGTTGTCTGTCGCTAACCGGGTTACTAGTCGAGCATCTTTTAAATTCAGCACCGATGCTGTTCGGATGTACTAAGAGAAGCAGTATTACCTCGACAGGAGAGAAGAAATAAAACCAAACTATGGGTTTTCAAAGGACGGGTGCGTTGTCACTGTAGAGGGTTGTAAACTACAACATTAAACTATTGAGCGCATTAACTGTCGCCTAATCAAATTGCATGCTGACTACCACCTCTGGCGATTTTTTATGCCGTTGCTATTTTTATAAACTATGTTACTCTGCAGCAGCATTCCTGCAGCTCCTAATCGATTCATATACTCAATTGTATACACTTGCGCGCCGATGAGCCGCGTGAACGTGAAACTTTGTATCTAATAAAAAAAGGTCTTTGCATCGGGTAAAACGCCGATTAATCGAGTTTTTCTCGTCCTAGGTGTCTGTAGTAATATGTTAGTGTTAAATTTCTTGTTCGTTCTATAATTGATTTCGGAATTTTTTTTATCTGTTCACTAGATTAACTTTCTTTTCTATCCCTATAGCGATGCATTTACAGCAATATTCTTCCCCGTTGTCTTGCATTTCGGAGATAAATTGGCTTTAGTTGTCATATAGGTGTGTTTGGGGCATTCCCGTTTGGCATAAGAAAATTTCCAGCAATTCAAATCAAAGTCGATTCTATCAAGAATGCGTTTCGTGTAGGACAATCGAGGAATTGATTTTTCTTCGATAGGAGGCATAAGAGCGGTTTTAAGTGAACAATAAAATGAGACTGCCCGGAAACATAATCTCTTCCGTCACCTAGAATCGAGGTAGGACAAATGCAAACGTAAAATTTTAAAAACGAAGTTTCAATAGTTGATCATATACTCTAATCAAACGAACACTTATGCCAACCGGGCCTAACTAAGTGCAAGTTTCCGTATAATTTTAAGTGAGTGACATTGTTTGATTTTGTTGTTCTTGCTTGCGTACGTTTATTGTAAAAAAAACGATGCTGCTGGTTCGAATAACTGTTTGGAAATAATTGTTGAATTTGTTACAATTTTCTGCAGGTTGATTTTGCGCCGCGCAGCGACACTTGTGTGCTCACTAGTTTTGCTAGACCTTTAGCGCGGAACACGATCGCCTAAGCCCTGTGTGTTGCGTATGTTTTGTTTTTATTTTATTTCATGTTAAGCGCATCCATGTTTCATATTAAGCGCTTTCGCATAATAAATCGAAACGGATCGATTACTGTGTTTTCAGTTCCTTCCCGATACTGTACGATACTATTTTGCTCCAATCGATTTTTGTTCTAGTAACGGGGAGCTGTCTCCGCAGCGCCTTAAATGTTGTGTCCGACATCGTTTGATAGTTTTCCGAAATTGCCGTTTGGTAATCGTGCTCGTTTTCCTCAATCAGTCGTATGATCTCCTTGGCGGTGGCAGCTTCGTTCGTAATGACAACCGCTTCACGGCAGTCCTTCGAGGAAACCAACTGCACGTTGCCGTCCTCGTAGTAGTGCACTTGCAGTTTGAGCATCCCTTTTAGTTCAGCTGTTCCGCCTCCGGTTACTGGGAAGCTAATGGACCACACGGAACGCCACCGCCCGTTCCAGAAGTTTTTCGGTTGGAATTGATGGTCTTCAATGCACACGTTCAATGTGATCTGTCCATTACTGGTGCGGCCGAAGGTCGAACATGATCCGTTACGATAATGGTTTGCACTGTACGTTAGCGATTCGATATCGAGCATCGCGCGCCACTGCTCCGAAATGTGATCACCGTCATGGTTCTGTAGATCCGACGCTTCCTTGCGAAGATGATCAAACTTGAAGCTTTGTTTCGTCCGTGGGTCGAAGAACCGGCCACCACCTGAAAAGAGCGATAGACATATAATAATCGTTTGTGTTTATCACTCATTTTTTATCATGAAAAACGAAAGCTGATAGCAGAAAATGATAATTGTGAGCATTGTGCCATTTCATTTCGCGGCATTGTGGTTAGCGAATGATGAGTCACACTCTGTGAACTCGGTATGTGGCAGCATACCCAGTTTCTAATGCTTGCTTACTTCAATAAGCTGTGATTGAAAAAAAAAACACATTGAATCCGAAACTGTTCTTTTGATTTTTAAAGTCATTCAAATTAGTTCTCGGAATGTGCGCTCAAACACATTTTCCGTTATGTCAATAACGTGCTTACACAATACAGTAACAATTCGCTAAGTGTGCTAAGTTAAATAACGCGCTCGCTAACAGAGCTGATATTTCAAATGTAAATAAACACCGAGTGGGGTTTCGATGCATTGTCGATTTAAAAAGCTCCTACGGGTATATTTCTACAGCTATTTCTTTTTAAATTTCTTATTACTTAAACAGGATATGATCATTACATTCAAGTTGGAAGTCTGAGTTTTGACAACAAAATTCAAAACGCTGACTTTTTTAAGTTTATTTGCTTAACTGGACTACACCTAGCGAATGCCCAGTTAATAAGCAGCTCAGTTAAAGAGCATTCAGTTAGCAAGCAGTTACCTACTTACAAAGCAACCAGAAGACATTTACTTCGTTGTTTTCACATTCAGCGCATTTGCAGCAATGATAAACCACCAAAAGTATTTCGATTTTGATAGTAACGGTAAGCTTTAAATATGCCTATACTGCCGCTCCAAGCATAACTGTCCCATATTCTGTGCAAACCTTATGGACGCTGGGGCAGTTATGCTTGGAGCGGCAGTATAGCTGAGAAATAAATAATTGTTCTCATAGCTGTATCAGACAGGCTTCACTTTATGTGGTGTAAAAATTACATGAAAAACTCAAAAATCGAAATTAAAATATGAACGATCCCAGTTGAACAAATCAACAAAAAAGCAGAGACTGGTAAATTTCAGAATCTGTCTGAAAAAGCACTCAAATTCTGAAATACGCACAAAGAAAAAAAAAAACGACTTCGATTTTTCACATCTTGCTTTTTACTTGTAAAAAATGGAGTGGAAATAAATTAATGATTCAAATATAAATAATTATGATTCAAATATAGGTTGATATTTTCTGTAAATCAAATAAAAGGTTTGATCATGCAGACTTTTTAACATATTTACAGGTGCATTAGCTGTGTATGTATTTCGAACAAATTTATGGAATCATTCTGCAATCTAATCAAGTGCAAAAACCATCTCTAATCCATCATAGGGTGGATGTATACAGCAGCTATATATTTAGATTTCCAGTTGGTAATGGTTTGCATATATGACAGCCTGGGACACAATTTCTACAGTATCAAAATATACCTTTTTAGTCCAGCGCGATGACAAACTTTGCACTGATTAAGGTGTTTCCGAATTCGAAGCAGTTCAGAAACCCGCATTACAACGTGATCGCTTTGTTTTGTTATCAGTTGCGAAGCTCGCTTGGTTCCAGATACCGCTCAAAAACCATACACTGCGTCGCGTTCGACGTAGCAGCTGATATTTATTTCCTGTCTGTCTCTGTTTCTTTAAATTTATCAATTTATTGCATACACATGACTGAAATGCATCTTGTGTTTTCACAACAGAGGAATAGAGGAGACGCTTCTGCGCGATACCATACCATATAAGGCGATAACCCTGTTTGTACGAATAAATGTTACTGTACCAGGCACCTTTTGATTGGACGGCATGCTGCTATCCGAAATGATGAAGGTGCATTTCCAATCATTATGCTGAATAAGTAGTTCTTTTTTGTTTATTCTTTGCAGTAACTTTACTAGGTATTTAAACTGGATAGTCAACCAACATTTTCCCTATAGTTTAACAAATGGCAATAAAATATTTTGATTGCACAATAACGTTTGAATGCCGCAGGTGGTATTTGGATTTCTTTTTTGCAAACATATCGCTGGTGAATTGCAATTGTCTTTAGATAATAGACATACACTTTGAGTTCAACAAGTATTTTAGTTATTAGGTACATAAAAAGTAAAAAATATAAGTATAGTAATCCTTCAAACACCACAACTCTAGCAGCCTTGTTATTACCCTGGCTACTTATAAACTCACATTACCCTCTCAACCTTCTATGACTCACAAAATCAACCAGAAAAGTCTACTCCATATCGTACGACATTGGTAAATATGAAACATCAGAGCATGATTGCTTACACAGTACTGGTAACTTATACATAATTCAAGTAAATCAATGACCAACTTATTGTTCTATGTATTTTAGAGCGCGTTCAAGGTAAGTTTTACTAAAATAAACACGTTCCTCTTTTTTGCTTTTCAAAAACAACTGGTAGGTATTCGACAATAGATAGTAGTGGAAACAGAACAGAAAGGATTCTATAAATAAAGTAGGTACTATCTCCGTGATTCGAGACGAATCAAGCATTGTTTTCATGCTCCGCTACATTTTGTCTTCTAACACTTGCTGCTGGCTTATGGGGTGAAGTATACTAAACTAGCACTCACCCAGATCGTTGAACTCTGTGACTAACACGGCAAGCTCCGAGCCCTCCAGAATTATAGGAGTAAGCTGGTCTTTGTTGTACTGGGCACATGCTGCACTAGCACCGTCTTTTAAAAGCCGGTCATCATTCAGCAGCTCGCGAACGTCGTTGAACACTTCGTTGAACTCACCCGGAGGCGCATGCAGGATGAAATCATTTACTATACGAATCTTCTCCTGGTCACTTATCACATCATCCACATCTGCCATTTTCTTGTGATGTGTTGTGCTCCGATTTGTGTCGATTGCTGCTGTGGTGTGTTCGTTTTTATGGTTTGCTGTATAACTTGTCGTACACAATAAATGAATTAACTATGGCAAAAACTAAAAATGCACTTCTTTCAGGAAATTTTCTACAACTATTTCCTTTTATGTTATCTCACAACACTCACTGTGTAACTACCAGACCAGCACTTTTTTCTTTTCGTTTTGACACTTGTACATACGAATTTCTTCGTTGGATTCTTTTCTTAACAACGAACTTGAAGTTTGATGATGTGTTCACTCGAAACGAATCAGCGCTCCCAGTATACTAGAAAAGAAAAAATAAACCGTTTTATGAAAATGGTACAATTTTATCTTAAAATAAAAAGAAATGCGTCTAGTTTGAAACACAGTAAATAAGCTGGAACAGCGGTACATTTTTATTTCTGCTATTCAACTCATCGCATGTTTTATTGAAACAGTAGATCGGTTATATTTAGAATGGTGGGTACGGTTAGTTACACAGTAAACTGAGATAATTTGTGTTAGCCCGAAAAAAGTAAGATGAGATAAAAATAAGTTCAAAACTTCATTATTCAAAAACAAGCCAACTTGAGAAACAAAAAATCGTCGGAAAGCTCTATCAAATGCCGAAAGTTTGAAGTCACTTTTAAGACGGTAGGCAAACTAACAAATCAATATCGACCTCAAATGTGCATACTATTGGAAAATCCAGCTTAACTAGCAAAAACACCTCAGTACCAAGAAATAAATTAAATAGATCACAAATGGATCATCGCGATGATAAATCAAATCCTAATTAAATAATATTTGTGGGTACTAACTGTGGTGCATTAACACAAGTTGCCGAGTTTTTCGAAGTTCCATAATTTTAGTTACAACTTCAATTTTTTATTGTTATGAGCCTCCTAATTGGCCTCGAGGTACGATGCTGGCCAAACAACCCAGTCGTCGAATGTTCGAATCTCGGCTCGGAAGAGACTGTTAGTGTCAGTAGGATCGTAGCACTAGCCCCGCAATTGTACTGTACACTAACAGTTGGCTGCGAAGTCTGCGTGTATAATAAACAGTTCGAGTTCCAATACGGAAATTTATTACAGACGGATAGACATAACACTATGAACAAATTTCCAATAAAATTATAACAACAGTCATTGACGTAACACTAGCACCGTCCCGCATAAGCATAAACGGATGATAATCCATACGGTTTAACAATACCCAATACAATTGGTACTATATCTCGAGCTAGTTGTTAGGCACGTTTTATGGTTATTGATTATGCGGGATCTGTTGCCGAAATGGAAATGTGAGAAATGCTGAGGTTCAACTGTTAGAAATTATTAAACTCAAATGCGTGTGAATAACGTGGCACTGGCAACACTGCTAGGTATATGGTGGTAACTCACGGATTAAATGAATTTTTAGCGACGTCTCCTCACCCGCTCTAGTACTTCGTTTACTTACTTGATAGCGATGAGTAATTTTGCTATCTTTCCACCGCCCTGAATTTTCTATTTATTCAATCTTCTTCGAGTATCAATTTTGGATTGACCAAAATTGGCATGTCAGCTCTATGTTAAACGTCTGCTATCAGAGTCGAAGATAGAGACTTATTTTTGGAAACGTATTATTAAGCTATTCAATAGTCAACAGTAATACGAAACCGGAAAAACTTAAATATTTTCAACTGCACGCACTTGAACGAATCGAAAAACACATACGCACTCAGCACAGAAATCAGACTGATTTATCAAAGGAACAGCAACCGAGCAAGGAAACCACGAATTCACTGTTTCCGTACTTTTAATGCTTCTGTCGTGCAAGTTTTGCTTACTAGAGTGGTGACTGACGAGCTAGCTCACCACGTCTGCCTTCAGAGACTATACCCTAGTGTACAGTGCACTTTGTAATCTAGTACGACGATTGAAAATGAGTGACACACACTGTATGCGCGTAACCCTTGTTGCCCATAATTTTGTGTCATACATGTCGCAAAAGATTATAGAACCAGGATGTAGAATCCGAAAACTTCTAGACTTGTCCGATTAATCGTAATTTTGATCGAAGTAATCAGAAATATTTAAATATGACATATACATATAGGCTAAAACTACTGAATGTCCTTTCATTGCCCATGAATTTTAAACAAAGGCCAATATAAATTTTGAATTGTTTTTATGTTCAAGGTTATTAAAGATAGTCAGAATTTGGTCGATGGATATTTGGCGTTTATACTTCCCTGGTTGGTTGAAGCTAAAAATAAATAACACTTAGAAGAAAAAAAGAAGCGTTTGTAACTTGCATGCAAATGAATATTAAATATTATTATTACGTTATTACAACTTGATGACTAATTTTGAAGAAAACGGCTTGAATTTACGAATTTACGTGGGGTAGTTGCATAAAGTGAACATACAATTTGTAACAGTCTAAGTATTTTCATATAACGATTAAATTGTAAATAAACTACTTTGATTTGAAATTGTGTGATTTGTAGCACATATATTAGACATACGTCGATTCTTGGGGATTGAATCCTGCAATATACGCTATACTAATCGGTATGAAATGTATTTGATTTATGTACGACTACACAATTCTTTCAGCTGAACTCGTCTCGAAGTATGATGCTGGCCTAATAAGGTTAAGTATTTAAGTAATTTGATTAAAGTGAAGAAATAAATGTTATTGTTCGTTGTTTTCATACATAAGGGGCCATCCACATACCACTGGTTTTCTGATTTCGCTGATGCATTAAACAATGGTTACAAATATTTGGGCTTGTTTAATGTTTGAGCGAAGTTGGAGCGATTAGCCTTTGCATAATCACTTCTTTTTTCTGAATGTTAAACGTATTAAACAACACCATAACGCGGTTTTTGTTTTAACAAACTCATTGTTAAAATAACTAAACCAACGCTGTCAAAATAACAACAAATAGGGCTTTGAATAATAGTTATTTTGACAGTAGAACAGTCAAAACGACTGCGTAGCCCTCGGTTACTGTTTTCGTGAGAAATACTACAGGCATAGTTAAAATGAAAGTTCTACGCGTTCGGTTCAAAATCGTCGGTGGTCTGTAGTTAATTTGAACCCCATTTATAGTTAAACTTGCTACAACCTTTTTTTTCAGTCAGAGGTAAAAAGTTAATCTGGTATAAATCATGCAGAACGTGTTTTGCGAGTACTGCTACTATTATGCAAATTCTTTCATACAAGTTTAATCAAATTGAACGCAAAGGTGTGTCGGACATTCGAAAGCAGCGCCTTCGTATTTGAAATTGTGTGCGTTCCATGTAGCAAGGTATTTGTTTTACCTGCAACAAGTTTAGATAGCATCAAACCGAACACACGAATGAATGCGAGATTGTCGACGAACCCAGATCGATTCATTCTTTGGTTGTATTTCGGAAAACCGTTCTCTTTTTGTCGTACGCTGCCCTTGCACCGCTGATTTAAAACATAATTTTTAAGTGAAAAGTGCCCTAAATTCACCTTAAAGTTGCTACATATTCAACATAGTGTAGTTTTTAAGCTTATTGAAGTGTTTTCTAAACGAATATCAAAAGAAAACAATGATTTTTCAGTGAAAACAAGGTGTGGAATTTATTTTCTTTTAGTTGTGATTCTTCTTTTTATGCGTGACTCGGAATCGGCTTAGCCCAGCTCAGTTTCGGTTTGTCAAGAAAGAGACGACAGCGATTTTATGAGTGCCACTGGGAACTCGTGAGTTGTGAGTAAGGTGCATATCGTAGGTTCCGTTGAGTGTAGCAATGCTTGGAGAGCATAGTCGGGCAAAAGTGGTTTTGTTTTGGTAATCTACACTAGTGTGAAAGCATTTAAATCAAATGCTACTCGCAGCAGTAGAATATACAGCTACCAGTTTAGTCACCAGTTGCATATAAGTGTGAGTATACATTTGCATTTGTTGTTTTTAAAATAAAAAGCCGGATTGCCAGTGAAGCCAATTTTAATTAATTAGTCATTTCTGTACTTTATAATAAATATGTGCTATAAAAATAACATAAATAGTATTGTGCAATCACAGGTAATACGAAGCGGCTAAGTAAATATGCTCTGCTGAATACCATTTCTCAGCATTTTCAATATTATTTTTCAAAACCATTTCCTGTGTAGAATAAAAATGTTTCATTGTTGATTTACTTTATGTTGCTTGTAATAAAAGTTGTTTTGCGCTTCTAGTTTAATTATATTTTCGAAATAAAATGCAAATAGAGTATGTATTATATTTAAATATAATTTCTGAATGGGTTATTCATGCTCCTTTATATCATTGAATTTAATACAATGTACAACTTCAAAATCGGAATACCCTTATATTAAAGCTATTCTGAATATACAATTTTCATTAGATTTTTCGAATTACCGATTTTAGCACAGGTCGGACTCTATTATTCGGTGACTCGCCTATCCAGGATTCGATTATCCGGGATTTTATACTTGATTATCCGGAGTAACTTTTGTTGTTGTTTTAAAAATTTATTTTGAAATTTTTCCTTTACTATCCCTTTTAGCACATGTGTAACCATTTCTGTCCTTTCTAGCGTGTTTGGGACAAGTCCGACTTAAGTGAAACCAATCAGTGTCAAATTATTTTTCTTTGCTTCTCGAGAATTTACCCCTATTTTGCACAGAAATTATTTTTGGCTACGCCACTGCATCATTCAAGTAAGGGGCCATCCACATACCACTTGGACAGCTTTGGGGGGGGTGTATCGGGTTGGGTAATGTCCACGGTCCATACAATTTTTTTAGAATTTATATGGGCAGTTGTCCACGAAGGGGGAGGGGGGGGGGTGGTCAAAATCGTTAAAAATCTGTCCACGTGGTGTGTGGATGGCCCCTGATATAACGAAAGAAAATAATTATTTTACGTTCGTTTGTAAGAAAAAATTGGTGATTCGATTATCTGGAGTGAAAAATTTTTCGAGAAACCTGATAATCGAGTCCGGCCTGTATTATAATTATGGGTCACTTCGTTTAATGCTCCGAGCAAGGCTATTATTGTTAGTGACATTTGCCAATTTAAATCATTTTAATATAAATATTTTTAATTATTTTTTAAAATAATTATTTTCTTTCGTTATGTTACTTAAATGATGCAGTTGCGTAACCAGGAATTAAATATGCCAAAAAGGACAGAAATGGTTACAAATGTGCTGAAAGCGATAGTAAAGATAAAATTTCAAAATAAATATTTAAAACAAACAGCAAAAAAATAATCCGGATAATCGAGTCTAAAATTCCGTATAATCGAATCCTGGATAGTCGAGTCTCCGGATAATCGAGTCCGACCTGTATTGTTACATTTTGCGGTGTACAATTGTCGGTCAGTATATATGTTCGCTAATGAAACTGAAAGAAGTAACTTATTTTCAAGCTATTACAACAATGAAATATTTCAATTGTGGGCTATGGTCTGAAAGTCAGATGAAACATATTTACGGTTGAAAAGAGGCGGTACGAAATAGAGAACTTTTATTGAATACCATTTTTGTACAATACGCTTCTATGACACTGCAAAATATGCTTTTAACAGTTGTGTGAAATAATAAAATGAATATTATGGTAAAGCAAATCAAAGCCTTGGTGTTACATTCTCATTCGGAACTCGACCTTCTGTTTATTTTACACAGACTTCGCAGCCGATTATTCAGTGTACAGTGAAATCGTTCGTTTTGCCAAGGAAAAAAAATATAATTGTACGTGAAATACTTTGCAGACTTCATTTGCAGATAAGTTTTTAAACAGTTGAAAAATCTTAGTTAAATCCACCTTTATACTTCTCTTATATTGTTACATTTTTTTAACACATATGTATTCTAAATTGGAACAGATACACTGCTTGAAAAAAATTGCCGTTTAGTTTGAATACATAAGTTTTCATCACAACAAGATACGTTAAAACATTAACCAGTGTCTAATATGTATAAATTTTTGTTTTAACCAGTTCATTAACCAGTGTCTAATATGTATAAATTTTTGTTATAAAAATAATCATTTTAATAAACTGTAAGTTGCCTGGGCGCAGCGATATTCAGTTTAGAGTTCAGCTTTCAACTTGGCAACACTGAGAACAACCATTCAATATTACTCCATTCCATTGACTCTGCTCGACAGGAGTCGACAACGAGAACTTACATTGGTAGTTTCAGTTGAGTCGGTAACGCGCTGTTGAAGACACACGCGAGTTTTTGCTGTTACATGTTTTTCCGCTTTCGAAGATAGATCTCACGCGTACACAGTAGACGTAAATGTGAAACACCGGGTCTATGCAGCTTTCGGAAGTTTTTCGGTATATTTCTAAAATTTATTTTATCTGTACAAAGAATCCTGAACCTTTCCGGCGTCGAAAGAAGATTAGAACATAATAGTCGTAGAGATCAGGAATCGTATGAGGAATATCAGTGTTATGTACCAAGGAGTAATAAAGGTGTCTGAAAAGGCAGACCGATAACGTTATATGGGAAGTGAATGGTAATGGTAGAGGGAGAGAGAGCAAAAAGAATGACAATAAAAATTCATTGTGGTAATAGTA
The DNA here is from genome assembly GCF_029784165.1 of Wyeomyia smithii. Lineage (NCBI taxonomy): Eukaryota > Metazoa > Arthropoda > Insecta > Diptera > Culicidae > Wyeomyia > Wyeomyia smithii. The sequence goes on from NC_073695.1 coordinate 102,854,873, forward strand.
AGCAGTTATTATACAAGAAGGTGTAAAGAAGAAATTCTGAAATGAAAATTTTCTTTGTGCTTCTTCGATCGCTGCTGAAGTTCATGAGATATGAAGGCATTTGAAGTTGGAGTAGAGTGAAGTGCTAGTGAGTACCACTTTGGGTAACGCCCGTGCGCTAGTATTGGAGAGAAGTCTACGTGGTGGATTTGCGACATTCCTACCCAATCAGACGACTGTTGAGTTGGTACCACCGCTGACAACCAGTGACGACGGTGCATGCCTCTATTCATAGGCTGCGAAGGCTCATATTCGTAGTGCGGATGCAGCAAAACTGGCCCATCAGAGGCGTAAAGAGAGAACAGGAACGAGACACAGACGAAAGCAGAAACAAGGTAGCTTTGGCGATTCTTCGCGTGGTGACTCACGCGAGGTTTCTTGCTTCAGCACCCGTATGCGAGGCAACAAATAACAATAAAAGTGAGTTCAGATGGTTGCAGTTTTACTTGGAATATACGCTGAATAATGTAAGCGGTTTGGTCATTCGTTGTATGAGGTGTAAACTTCCTGACTTGAACCAAGATAGCAACAAACTTTCAATGAGGTCGCTGGCTGGCGTTCGTCAATTACTTTTTTTTCTCTATCTCATATTTTTCAATTTTTAAAAAGTTTTGTGTATTTATCCCAAAAAAAAATATTTTTTTTGGTTACATTTTTTACATTCTACATTTTTATGTGCTTTTTTTATTTTGTGCTACCGTAAGAGCGATTATAACTTCATTTATATGACCAGACACTAGAATTTATTGTTCTAATAATTTTAAAAGCAAAATAGAATTCACCCTACGCGTCGACAGGTTTCGAGCAAACGATTTATCAATCCTTAAGGACGATGCTTTTTTCCTGGCCCAGCAAAAGTAGTTACTCCGTCTTCACTTTTAAAATGCGTTGAATGGGTAGTAACTGAATGTTAAGTTGAAAATAAACGTGGAGCTTCTAATGAACATGAAGAACATGATGGTGAAACATTGTATTCGAATGAATTGTCCTGCTATTGAACGAATTTCAAGCGTGTTTAACGCTTATTGGATATACAGGGTGTTAGGGAGCTGACTTAAAATCCTTTCATTCAACGACGCGTCCAAGTAAACAGGAGCAGCAAATTGTGAATCTCACAACACTGAATGAAAGCGCAGCTTATTGCTTTCAAAGTGAAATAGCAGCTAAACTAAAAGAGTTAGATGCTTGATATGAAAGAACAACTTGTAGAGTAGGCTTCAATGTTTAATTTGGTTAACAACAGAACCAATGTTTGTTACTCAATTTAGAAAGAAAATTGCAGTTTAGTTCTCAAAAAACATTTGATTTCACATTTGTTCCTTTCTAAGTGCTTCTTTTTCTCTCCAAATCTACGTTTTCAAGACACTATTATGAAGTTTTCTCAGCTTTCCAACGAAACCAACAGAATTGAACTAGCTATCACACTTCTTGTGCTAGACCTCGTTGAAGGCAAACATAACCGAAAACTGAAAAGTGAATAACCATACAGTAGCTAAATGTTGGCCATATGCGTAGAAGGTTTTTTTTTATCAAGTTGAATCCTCTATCGCTCTTTTTAACTCTTTAAAAAACAAAAAACAAATGTTGTTGGTGGCAATATAGTTGCCACTGCCTTATAAAGGGTTAAGTGAGCTTCCTAACACCCTGTATTTAACACATGTGACATCTATATTTTTTCGATTTTGCATTTTTAGAAGAAAAGGCGCACTAGCCGAAATGTAGAAGCTGGTCGCTACTGTAATTTCATTGTATAACAAGGAAAAAAGTTTCAACACCAATTACTTCAACAGATCGGTTGGCGTTTGCTTTCTTTGTGTCTGCTGATACCGATATCTTGTTAGTAAAGAGCGTTGAAGATGTTTTACAAGATGTCCAAAAAATATACAAATGTTCACGTTTTTTAGACTCATGGTCAGCAATGTGATTTATGTGGAAGTTTTGTCTAGTTTTAGTTTTACATTTGCTGTTTGACCAGACGCGTTTTACTTGTCAAATGAAGTAACATAGTTACAATTCATTGCTTAATACAACCTAAGGTGTCGGCGCTATGATTGTTTTAAATTAGCAGAACAAGGAAAACTATAAGAGGACTTTAAAAATAATAGATGAAATGCATTTAGAGCAATCATAGCGCCGCAATTTATACAAAATTAATTATTAATATTTTGTCTTTGTTTTCATCTATCTTCATCAGGATTAGCTGCTAAATCAAGTGAGCATCATTTAAGACCGAAACCGTTACATACGACACCAGTGTAATTTTTGAGCTGAGAACGTCTGAGTGCTGCCACTTTTTATATCCTTTTATGAATTATCTGAATGAATCACGTGTTCAATAGTTATGGTACGGCAACATTAAATTTGTTTATATAAGTGTGGTTCCAAGGCAGAATAATTCATTTTTGTTCTTGATGCTATAATAATTGGGCAAGTGCCACGGTCGCCAATACAGCTGAATAGTTTTTTTTAGCCCAGTAGTGTATCCAATACAGCAAAAATCGGAAAAAATCTAATGTGCTTTGCCAGTTTAGTGAAGACAAGCGGAGAAGAATGTGATAACGGTCTCTAAATAATGCTTTTATATCGGCTGTGGAAATCAAGTGCCTTTAGTGAAGAGAAAAAAGTAATAAGAAAACGACAAAAATAATAGTTCCTGAATTGGAACCCAACCGGAAGTGGGTAACTGAAATTACTTTCCGGTCGACCAAAGGAAGGTGTGTCGCAGAGCGCAGAACGAGTTTCAGTAATTATCTAATTCAATGTGTTTTGGTCATCGATTTTTGGTGTATACTTCGATTTGATCCTCTATTGTAGAAGATTTATGTTGTGGAAAACATTCAGGTAAGTTAATTATTCATTACCTGCATTTTAAAAATGCTTTAAATACGTCAGGATCATTTCGAATTGTTAATTTTCGTTTAAATCAATCGTTTAAAAGTCCCGATTATATAATAATATATTTGAAGCTCTTTCAATTTTTATTGTGTTGAAAACGTTATGGTTTTAGTGGAGCTTGATTTATTGTTTCCACAATCTATTCCCTGATTTTCCAGCTCGAAGCTTTAGAAAATTAGAGAATGTCAGGAAATTCATTTTTCGATTAGGGAAAATGAAAAAAAGAATCGGAAAATTTTTCAGGCAACTAAATGGTCTGTCCACACAACTTACTTTGAAAAAATCTAAGATGGTCGATTTTTCCAAAATCATTTTATGTCTTAAAAACATTTTTTTATTTCACGCACTAATTCCATTTTTTCGTCTTACGACTATATTTGAAATTCTTGCAAAGCAGGCAGCGTATGTAATTTTTGGAATACGAAAATGAACGAGAACTAAAAAATGTGTGAATACACCCCTTCTAGACGGAACGTGTTGCGTCACAGTTCTTGACCAGAAAATTATGAAAATTGCATTCAAAATTTTCAGTTTTCAGTTCCGGAACAGGAAGAAATATTTGCTACTACCAAGAGAAGACTAATCGCCTGCATCTTTGCAAGTGTTTTTTTTTTCGTTTGTTATAAAAATAACGATACGATTTAATTGGATAGATATCCTAATCTATTCAAAAACGCGCGTTGCGTACCTGGATATCGTGATATAAATCGATCTATCTGCTATTTTTTGTAAGATTCAAACTGCTGCGAACTGCGACCATTGTTTTGATCATTTGTGGTAATCTGTCTGCTAATACTTCGAACGTGAACTATTTTACACGGTTAAAAACTAAATGATAAGTGTAAATATTTTTTGCTTCGTGATTTTGACTTACAGAAACCAATTTTGCTGACATGGGCACTAGAGGGTTAAGGAAGTCAATATTTGCATTGATGAAATGCAGAATGGAAACAAAAAATCTTTGAGCCAATTTTCCCGGCTATACTCAAACAAATAGGCTAAGGCATTACTGTACATTTTAGTAAATCAAAGTTAGTATATTTCAAATATATCTAAAAAAATGGGAAAGAGTATACTTGGGATGCTAAAAAGACATCAAAATATATATTTTCCATTCATTTAATGTTTAAGAAAATGAACTAACTTGTCGTAAACCAAATGCTATGCTGACTGTGTTCCTCATCTAATCCTTGTAGTGCATGAAATATTTCCGTTTTTTTTTTAATTCATCATCTTGATATTGAAATTTCATCTTCGTATGACTTTTTTTCTCTGTGTTTTCACTGCGACCAGAGACATTTGGTCTATTATGATTTTGCTGAGTATTTCCTGTAAACTGCACTCCATATTTTTTAGCAGTATCACTATTGAAGTAAATGATATGTTTCCATTTATATCCGTGTTTGTGTTCGAGGTTCTATCCTTCCATTTCAAGCTTACTGCTCTGCTAAACCGAGCCTCTTTCTATCCTGCAAATATCGCCATAATTACAATTCCTTGAAGAGAACCATCATACGTTACTCCGACCAGCTTTATTATTTTTTTTTTCGTGTTGGGTATTTTATCACTGCGACCAATTTTTTGATCTTTTGTGACATATGCGCTTTTTAATTTGAAAGTCAGTATAACGTACCACTATTGGAAGTGGCCGTCTTGATATGACCAATAGCATTAGTCCAGTCTGATATTACACTTCGCATGATGCGAATAACCGTACTGGGAGTTGTTCTCCAGATTTCAGAGGGTTCTAACAGCCCCCTATTGAAGAACTTATGTCTTTTATTAATATTTGCCGGACATCGGCATAACAGGTGTTCAGAGTCTTCTTTTTCCATGCCACATAAGCGACACGTATCATCTTGAAGTTTTTTCATAAGCTTCAAGTGATAACGGCTCGGACAATGCCCTGTTATTAGACCAGTATATGTGCTTAGATCTTTCTTTGAAAGCTCCAGTATTTTGCGAGTCATAGGACCGTTCGGTGTGATAAACCTCTTTGACTGCCTACTAATGGAAGTATTCGTCCAGTTGGACTCCACCTTCGAAATTTCCCATGCTTTCAGCTCCATTTTAAGTGAAGAAGCGGATAAACCACAGAAAGGTTCTGGTCCTATGAACTGATGAGACGATCCAAGTCTTGCAAGTTCATCGGCTTTTTCGTTTCCATCGATTCCACAGTGACCAGGAACCCAATATAAATTTACTTGATTATTGCAACCCAGTGTTTGAAGTGATTGAAAACACTCCCAAACAAGTTTTGATGTGCATGTTGCCGACTTCAGAGCATTTAAAGCTGCTTAACTGTCGGATATGATGCAAATGTTTGAGTGTCTGTATTTCCTGCGTAGGCATATAACAGAACATTCTAGTATAGCTAGGACTTCGGCTTGGAAAACGGTTGGCCATCGACCCATCGGAATTGATAGATCTACTCCTGGGCCTGTTACTCCTGCTCCCACTCGATCGTTCATTTTTGAACCATCTGTGTAAAAAACAATTGATCCCGGACGAAGATCGGGACCCCCGCGTTCCCAAACATCGCGCTCAGGTTTAACTATTTGATATCTTCTTTCAAAGTTGTATCTTTTTTCCATTCAGTCTTCATTGTTGGTTACTAGGGGATTGATACGAATAGTTTTTAGAATATTTAGATGACCTGTTAGGTCACCTTCAAAGAGTTTTAAAAGTCTTCTAATCCTTAAAGCACTCTTCTCTTCTTCTAATTGTATAAACTGATACAGTGGAAGCATAAAGAGTAAAGCTTCCAATGCCTTGGTTGGTGTACTTCTCATTGCACCCGTTATTGAGAGAGTAGCTAGCCGTTGAAGTTTTTCCAACTTATCTTGAGCACCTCTTTCTTTTGTTTTTGGCCACCAGACCAGTGAAGCGTAGGTAATTCTGGGTCTCACAATAGCCAAATAAATCCAATGAATCATTTTCGGTTTTAGCCCCCGTTGTTTACCAAAAGTTTTATTACATATCCATAGAGTATTTGTGGCTTTGCCTATTACTTGCTCTAGATGTGTATTCCAGTTAAGTTCTTTGTCAAGGAGTACCCCGAGATATTTGACGTTGTCTGAGAGTTTCAAGAGCTCACCTTTTAATCTTATATTATTTAACATAACTTTTTTCCTTCGTGTAAATGGAACGATAGTAGTTTTTGAAGGATTTACATTTAGACCTTCCCTATCGCACCACGAGGAAACAATGTTTAGGGCAGTTTGCATTCGCAGCTTACTATAAGAGGGACTTATTTTTGTTAGGCAGAAAGTCAACGAAGGTACTGTAGAATTCAGCTTAGAGAAAGGGTATATAATGGAGAGCATAAGAATAAAGCCATGTTGAAGTCCTTCGAGAACCAAATTGATTCTAAGCATTTCCGTAGAAGAATTGACAAAAGTTATGTAATAACTACAGATTGTTCTCAAAAAAATTTTCACGATTGGCAATGGAGAAGTATAAACTGTTCCAGATATAGGCACACCTTTGAAATAATAAAAAAGTATTGTTTCATTGAATTATAATTGTTTTATTTGGCACGCTGTATCATTGTTCGTGACTTACACATCATTGACCTTTAATATATTGAGAATATTTAAGCATAAGCGAGACTTGTCACTTTTATGTATTTTCTTTCTATATTTTCGTAGTTTTGCTTTGCTCAAAGCCCATAAAGTCTCGATTGACAGTGCATCCGAGCAATTTGGCGGATTCATGTTTTTCGGCACGTAACAGATGTTTTTTCTTCTGTACCAACCTACCCGAAAAAAAGTTTACGATGTATTTTGCGGTGAGAACAGTAAACGGACAATGTTTTTTATTATAACCATAAAAACACGGTATTTTTACGGTAAGCTTGCAAACGATTGTTGTCATTACCATGTTTTAACAACGTTTTTTGTTGTTGAATCTACCACCGACAATTTTACCATGAAAAACATTGTCAGTGACTTCTAAATGTATGGGAAAAATGCCTGAAAAAATGCTGTTGAGATACATAACGACCCCCCTTTTCATGGTAAAAATGGCAAAAACGATGTTTTTTATTGTTCTGGACAATGATATTTAATGTTAAATTGATGTATTTACAATGAAAAACATAGTTAAATTATGGTATAACTATATACAATTACAGAAACTTTTAAGGTTTTTTTTAACGTTATTTTTTCGGGTAGTTTGTCTTTGGTATAAAGACATGATGCCAAATCAGGCCAAAACATGACGGGTTCATCATGCTGCTTGATCATTGGCATTAAACGCTTCTGGAGGCATTCCTTGAAGTACTTCTTTATTGCTTCCGATGGAACGTATGGGCTAGATATTTTGCCGCACTCGCAAATTTCCTGCCACACCAACACCTTCTTGCCAAATTTTTCGGTGAAAACGGCTTTCTCCGTTTCGGGGATATCCTTGCCATTGCGTACAGTGAAATATTGGGGCCCGGGACGGTTTTTATAGTCCAATTTCACATACGTTTCATCGTCCATGGGGGGCGAAAACCTGGAAAAACCTTCAAAATCAGGGAATGTCAGGGAATCCAGTTTTCGATCTGGAAATGTCAGGGAAAGCCATATAAAAAATCAAGGAACAATTTTCAACCGAGGCGAGATTTTTATTACATGACACTTCAGCACTTAAACTGATTTTTTCCATCATAAAAGGTTAATGCGGGACCTCTACTGTTTGTTTTCATATCCGATAAAACTTTTTTCATTAGAATTTTAATGTTACGTTGGTATGCGTTGCAGTTTTTTGTGCTCAATGCTGAAAAATCAGGAAAATTATTGTTATATTTCAGGGAAAATCGGGAAGTTTAATTTTGAAAACTTTTTCGCTACCCTGATAATGCACCCAGAACTTTCGCAAATATTGAATGCATATATCAAGATGGCTTGACAAAGTAATTTTTTTTAATTCTTTTATCACCAATATTAAGTGGTTAATTTGTGAATTCGAAATCCAATTTGTGGTAATTTGTGGTTGAGTGGTTCGAGGAATTTAAAAAAAAACTGAGTCAAGCCATCTTTGAACATGATTTTTCTTTAAATGACTTGGACAATGATGATATATACATCAATCGAAAGCTCTTAATTTGTAGTTCACGAAAATGTAATTTTTAAAGTCATAATTACTAGTGTTTGTATAAAAATTTGTGTTTTACTGTCCACATAGTTTTATGTCGTTTGTCACTGCTATACTGGGCGTGCGTGTTGGGAATATGCTGAATATCGGGGAACTTAGCCAACACACATGCTATTTCAGGTAGCCCAACAAGCGCAGAATAAATATGTCGTTCTAGAAGGGAGGGCTCCCATACTAATAAAACACAAATTTCTGCAAAACTTAGGAATTATTCAAGCTAATGGAGCCAAATTTGGCATTTAAAGGTTTTTGGGTACATTGGTTGGCATACCTCCCTTCTCTGAAAAGTTAGGCGGTACAAACACAACACCAATTTCTGCATAATTCGAGAACTATTAGAGTACATCGAACCAAAATTGGAATGTGAGAAATTTAGAGCACAAGAAATGTTTCTATGATATTCCTCTCATGTTTGAATTCAAAGTGGCGGCTTCCGGTTCCACTGACATAAACATTAGAGTGAGGCGTCGTTACATAATAAAAAATAAACTTGTTAGCACAAACCCAGAACTAAGTATTTTTGTTCCATTTGGGGCCCCAATCGATCCTGAATCAGAGTTTATTTATTTCTTCTGGAAAATATAGGCTTTGGACCGGCGTCATGTCGATGTTAACAATATGCTGTAGTTCATTAAATGATCTCATGAAGCGGCAGCTTGCTCCGCATTAACGCTTTGTAAATGGCTAATAAAGAATAAGGGTCTATCACGTCCGTAGCATCTCACAAGAAAAAACAATCTTAAGCTGTCTGTTACTACATTGTCAATATGGTTAGTAAACGGAAGGTGTGGGTCAAATGTATCGCCTAGGTCCCGATGTTTTTCTTTACGTGGTAACTTAGTTCCATTAGAATGATATTTAAACTCGATAGGAGATATTTCACGAGAAAATGTCATAACTGACCAGCATTGTCCAAAATTTTGCATGTCCATTTATAATTTAAGACAATCGTTTTTCAATTCAATTTTCACATCATCAGCATAAATCAGAATCATGGCATTAGTCAATTTGCATGAAAGCTTGTTCATCACGAGTACGAATAACAGTGGTCCTAAGTGTCCTCCTTAGAGCTCCGTAGCCACAAGGGTACAGAGTCCGTCTTGGTAAGCGGGTGGCCGTGGGTTCGAATCTTAGTAGAATCAGGCCATTTGGTTGCCAAAAGACTTTAGCATGGGCTTATTCTCAGGTTTTCCACCAAGTACCTTTCCTTCAATCTGAATTCTACAGTACCTCTGTTGACTCTCCTTCTAACAAAATTAAGTCCCTGTTATAATAAAACTGGTGTGAGTAACGTATGAAAGTTCTCTCCAGGAATTTGTAATCAGGCGATATTGTTAGGAAGGACAGGGGCTCGGTATAGTAGAGTAGTAAGCTAGAAACGGAAAGGTAAAACTTACACACAAGCACGGATATGAATGATAAGCGTATCACTTACTTCAATAGTGATACTGCCAATAACATGAAATGCGGAGTACAGAAAACACCTGGGCAATATCACAATAGATCTAAGCTCTGGTCGCAGTGATGAGTCCACACAGGAAAAAAATGTGTCCTCCTTGAGGCGCTCCAGAATTCACAGTGAACGAAGCAGAGACTCTGCCCACTTTATATAATATAACTAACTGGAAGTTGATTGGTTTTGTCTCCTCTTGGCGCATTGTATGAAAATTTGTATGGGTTCTGTCACCTTAACCTCCTTTTTTGCATTTTCCATTCTACTACCGTTCCAAGCATAATTGTCCCAGCGTGCACAAGGTTTGTGTAGAAAATGAGACAACAATGTTTGGAACGGCAATCTAGAGACCTTATAACGGCATACGGTTTATGACTTTAAAAGGTAGGTTTTTCAATACTCAACAACTTTACCCAAGACACTAAAGAGGTAGGATGTCCCTGAAAAATGTTAAAGCAGTTCAAACTTGAGTATGCTGAAAATCGTTTTTTCAGCCAATACTATTAGCACAGAACAGATATGCAACTTCGAACAAAACTCTGCTGCAAATCCTAGCCCACGCTATCGCATTCGTTTTTCGCTATTCCATCCTACATTGATTTTACAGTGCATCGTTGAAACAGTTCGCTCCGGTAGTTTGAGCATGCAACAAACATCTATTATTTATTTGCCTTAATGACCAGACAAAAATGTGATCTTGAATCTATCAAAATCAAGCTAAGACAGGACCACATACAAGAGATTTTTTAAGCAGAAATTCAGTAACCATTCACACTCAACATGAATAGAAAAAATTAAACTGAGAATCTCTCAACAATTCAAACATTTAAGTTCATTAAGCAGACAATGTGTGCAGTAGGGAAAGCGAAAAATAAGCGAACTGGAAATATGATACAGATTTGGAAAAATATACCGGATCCCGACGGGACATTGATTAACAAATTGTCATAGAGCGTACACCCCGCGACTGTTGAAACCATTTTAACCAGTTAGTTGAATTATTTAAATATTTTCGTTGGAGTTGGAATTCGAATTTCTCGACTAACGGCAAATTTTTTTTCTCGTACCGTTTATTAAACCTAACATTGCGAGCAATGCATATCAGACGCGCTATACACAGCACTGCTTGCGACATTAGGTACTATGTAAAAAAACGATTGTCGTTAGTCAAGATATTCGGTTTTCAACTCGGGCAACAATGCAATTCATTTTGAAGAAATGTTCATAAAAACGATGCACGTGCGAGTGCTACTGTACCATTATCATGAGAAAGCACTCTCGTCATACCAGTACCGAGAACAAAGAATTCTCTCGACGAAAGCGCGGCGAGAGTTCGCACAGTCTTTTCGCTTTTTGGTTTTGTATGAGAACAAGAGAGACAGAAATAATTCTTCACCACGAGCAAGTATGAATGGTATATACAGTGAGGAAAATTCGTTTAAACGCAGTCTTATATTTTACCGTTCTGGTGAGTTAGTGTACATTATTAAAATTTATCACTGTTGCATATGTTGGCTTATCCAAAGCATAGTTTCTTGCACTATTGATTTTAATCATAAGTTCTAATATGACTGGGTAAGAGAAAAAAATAAGTTGTAATCAGGGAAATTCGTTTAAACGCACGCATTATTTTTCAATGATAACAAAGAATTTATTTACATTAAAACATTAACCAATACTCAATATTTAGTTTGCTTTCCGTTCATACGAATAGTTTCGAAAATTCGGTTCGGCATCGAATTTACGAGATTTTTAAGCGTTTCAACAGAAATTGACTCCCAGGCGTCTCTCACAGCGGTTTCTAATTCCTTAACTGTTCCGTACTGCTTTCCACCTCGGTATACACGTCGAGCGAGGATTCCCCAGAGGTTCTCTATCGGGTTTAAGTCCGGGCTACGTGCTGGCCAGTCCAAAACTCTGATTTCCCGCTCCGCAAACCATTCCATACTTCTTTTGCTGACATGAATTGCCGCATTATCTTGCATATAATCTATATCTGGCATATAATCCTCGATAAATGGAATCAGAACGTCATCCAGCAGTTCCACATACATTTCCGAGTTCATCCTGGTAGAAATGGTGCAAATCGGAGTCTTTCCGTGAAGCGAAAAACCACCCCAAACCATGAGTGTTCCGCCTCCAAAGTTTCGGCACAGTTTAACCTCGGTTTCCTTTCTCAAATCATGCCAATAGTACGCGCAACAGTCAGGGCCATCTAGATTGAATTTCTTTCCATCTGAAAATATCACAGTATCCCATTCATTTCGCCATGTCATATACCTTTTGGCAAAATCCAGTCTCATCTGAATATGACGTTGCGTTAGATTCGGTTTCTTGACCTTTTTTGTATACCTAAAATGTCCAGATCCCCGCAGTATCTGTGCAATTAGTTTATTGGTAATCGGGAGTCCAAGTTCCTTCTTAATATCCGACGAGTTGAACTTTCCAGTGCCAGCCAGCTCCAAAATGCGGTTTCTATCACGATTACTTATTTTGGTATTCCCCTTAGTTTTTTTCTTAACACCGTATTTATCACCTTTTTTGAGCAAATTTCGAATCACTGTTTCGGATCTATTTACTCTCCTCGCAATTTCACGGTTACTCATGCCAGTTTTTTAAGTTTCATAGCAACTTTTTGCTCTGACTCACTCAAGTAAGGTTTTTTCGCCATTTCGTAGCCTCAGATCAACAAAAAAGCCAGCATCAACTTGAGCTCCGCGTACTAACACTACTACAATACTAAGCTGACAGATCATCAAGGTTTTCGATATTGCAGGTGAGCCTGTTGATGATTCTTAATGGTGTGCGTTTAAACGAATTTCCCCCCCTTGAAACCTGTTTTTGTCTCTAACAGTGCCGAATGTTAATTTGAAATTAAAATCAGTACTGCAATTAACTATGATTTGTGTTAGCTAACTTATTCTAATGTCTTAGTTTTATTATTGTTCGTCAAATTATCGGAAGAATAAAATTTTCCACACTGTAGTAAAATGCGTTCTCTCCACCGCTAGATTTCGATACTTAAAAAAATAAAGAGATTTTGTCTCGTTTTTGGTTTTTTAGTTGAACAGATGTGCTATTAGTGTACCAGCGCCATTCAGATTTTTATCTGAAGTTACCTCTGCAAAATGTTTTAGATCCTATCTGCGTCTAGAATATTGGCCTACATTTGTTGGCTTGATCCAGCTGATTGTATAAACTCGATACGACAGGATATTTTAATTGGTAATCCTACTGATGCAGGTGTTGGCAAAACATGATTTTTGGCATTAAATTTGTCATACTCAACTTTGAACAGTCATAAAATTTTGAGGGACATCCTAGTTCTTGAGTGTCTCCGGCAAAGTTGTCAAGCATCTAAATTACTTTACTTTAACGCAGTGCAGTGCATTAGTGAAGCATTAAATTTTCATACAAATTTGAATGCAATGCGCCAAGAGGAGACAAAACCAATCAACTTCCGGAAAGTTTAGGATTGTTTGGGGCCCAAAATGAAACAAAAAAGGTTGGTTCTGGAAAATCAATCACTTTGCCCCACTTTAATGAACATATTGATACAAAATGTCTATAATTTAAAGAATTATTGAAAAGGAAAGTTTGTCACGAACTTTTCACTTGCGATCACTCTCGAACGCAAAAACGTATTTTGTATAACAAACAGCGCAGTTCCACAAAAAATGTTCCAGTTTTAATATTTGTCATTGTCATTTTTGATTTGGCTGAAACTTTGTAAAGACGTTTTTATGAGCAAAAGATGTCATTTTGTGCCATTGGTTTAATTTTTGAAACATAACTTGATATTGAAAAATATTTTTAGAGCCCAAACGGTTTATTTGTTCGGTGTGACGTCTTCGGCAAAGTTTAAGATAGTAATTTTGTCTTTTCGAAAAAGTTAACACTCCAAAAATAATATTTATTTTGAAGAAGGTTAAAAGAAAAATAAAAAATTTACTATCTAAAAAAGGTCATTTTTTTAAATCTTTTTTTTTTTATGAAAACTAAAAAAGATTACATAAACATTAAAAATTGTCCGATCGGGAAGAAATCAGAATTTATTTTGTAGTCAGTTAAATCAACGAATATCAGGAAAACTGAAAAACAGTCAGGGAAAAAATTTCAACTGAGATGCGATTTTTTGTTACAATAATTTTAATATTTAAATTCAAGTACCTATTCGTTTATGAAACAGTATAAAACTCATAACACGGTAAAACCAGTGCTGTCTCAAAAAACACAAATACAAAAATGTTATGTAAAAAGCTTTTTTTAAATATGCAAAAATAGTTCTAAGAAAACTAAACTCGTTTCTCTCGCAATACCATCGATCATCCGTAACAGTTATCTCTCTTGTTAATACCGCAGGTATTGATTTATTGAGGTGATTCAATAATATCAACCATCGAAACTATCGTCCAGTTCCAGCAGAAGGCAACTAACTTATACCAAGCGACAAATCGGCTGCGGATAAGGCAGTCGTTATCTGGGACACGAAGGTATGTACACAGCCATTTATTTGTATGCTCGTTATTATCACCTTCAATTGCAAATATACAAACACATCACATTCCTACCTTCTCTCTCACTACTGACAAACACAACTGATAAGCCTTACGCAATGTACTTATTGTGTCCTCTTTCTTTTCTCTTTCTACACGTCGTGTACATACGGAATTCGTGTGTGCAGGCTTTCTAGGACCTTGTGTGACAGTATGAATTTGTTTCTTATCGAAAAAACCATATAAGACCCAAGTTCCTTTCAACAACAACTCTTTCGATGATATATAAAGGCAGCTACCCCTGTAACGATGGTTGCAGCAACGAATGAAACTTCTACAGACCATCGAGTGAATGGATGAATCGTCGACTATTTTTAGTGATTCTCTGTTTTCATAATTGAAGAGAGTAGGCATTTTCCTTCTAATTCGTGCAACATCAGATAGCACCGATATAACTTCTACTGATAACAGTACGTGATAGTTCTGATTTAGTACGTAACTAAACGCAAAATGAATAGGTTAGGAATAACGATACTAGTATATTTAGCGATGTCTGTGCTTTCGACACACTCGGATAATAATTTCTTCAGAAGGGCTGATAAGGCAAACAGGAGTAACTCTGAAAACGGTTTTAGTCGATTCGATTATCGAGAAGTGTTCAGTCTGAATCGGTTAGGGCGTGACCGACGAAGTATATATGACGATACGTACGAAACTGATTCCAATGGGTTGAATGAATATGGGTTTAGTTCGCAGGAAGGTTCATCTCGGTCATTCAAAGCGGTTGACAACCGAAAGCCTCTATTTGTCAACTGTGAAGGTTACGCTCCGTCGGTGAAAGAGGAACGCGATCCTGGAACATATGTAATTCAGGTCAACGCTACCGATCCTGACGAACATCAGACGATTTCGTACAGTTTTGTGACGGCACCTGGTGAACGATCAAAATTTAGAATTGACAAGAATACAGGCCAGATTACGACGATTCATCGCTTTGATCGAGACGAACCGATTCGCGAAAAGGAAGTGTACATTACTGTCCGTGCTACAGACGATGGTTTACCAAACCTTGATGATGTTTGTACGTTCAAGGTGACGATTGAGGATATTAATGATAATCCACCGGTTTTCGACAAAACTAGATACGATGAACCAATCACCAAAGATGCTAGGGTTGGTACTAAAGTGGCAACAATTTCTGCGACCGATTTGGACGATGGGGATAACAGTATTATTAAATATGAAATTTTGAAAAAGTACAATGATTACAGCTACTTTAGAATTAATGAAAATAATGGTATTGTTTCACTAGCCAAATCGGTAGATAAAAGCCCAGGACAATACTATCAGATCTACGTGCGTGCGTACAACAACGTTCCAGAAATGCCTCAGGACGCCGAAGTTGAAGTAAAGGTCCCAGTTATCGAATCCAACAAACTGCCACCATACTTTACAGAAGCTCAGCAACAGCCCATTTCGCTGGAAGAAAATTTCAGCAACTATAGCGCTGCACTCGCCACGTTGAGAGCAAACTCCCATATTAACGGCAAGCCAGAAGTGATTTTCGAATTGATCACTGGCAGAACCGAGCAGACAAATAGCCGGAATACGTTCCTGCTGGAGCAGAAAGAGGACACTGCCATTATCCTCCTGGGAAAGGCATTGGATTACGAAACAATTACTGAGTATACACTAACAGTGAGTGTAAAGAACACGCACGATCTGATTGCGCAAAGTATCGTTAAGATAAAGGTTCTCGACGTTAACGACAATATACCCTATTTTACCGAGGTAAACTCCGGCTGGATTCCGGAAAACGAACCTATCGGTACTCCCGTCATGCAGGTGCGTGCTTTCGACATGGACGGGACATCCGCACACAATATTGTTTCATTTAGGCTAGCAGACAACGAAGAGTACTTCAACATAGATCATCATACGGGAAATATCACTGCGTTGCAAATGTTCGATCGTGAAGCAACCGACACTTACCATGTGAAAATTATTGCGGAAGATAATTCTCCTTCGGCCCTCTATAATAACGGTAAGCCAAACAGTATATCGCAAACTTTTATCATCAAGATATCGGACAAAAACGATCATCCGCCCAAGTTCACCAAAGATTACTACGTCTCGGAAAATGTAGCAGAAGACGCCAACAAGAATACGGTAGTTATTGTGGTTACAGCGCAAGATGTAGACACGGCTTCACTTATCACCTATTCTATAGTTTCTGGAAACATTGGAAATGCGTTCAAAATCGACGAAACGACCGGAGCAATTTCGGTTAATAATGAATTGGATTATGAAAACATCACTGAGTATACGCTTCAGGTACGAGCATTCGATGGAACATACGACGACAATGCTACTGTTTCCATCAAGGTCGAAGATGTAAACGACAATCTACCAAAATTTGCCAAAAATGATTATGTACTAGAAATTGAAGAGGAGAAGATTATGGACGGTTGTATCGAGAGGATTGAAGCGTGGGATCCAGATATTAAGGACCGATCTGCACCACAACATATTAAGTTTGCGATTGTTAAGGTTGAACAGCGCCCACTGTTAGAAATCGATGATACTGGCTGCCTTCGGCAGAAAGCTCCTCTAGATCGCGATCCTCCAAATGGACACAAGGCCTGGCAGGTTATCATTTCAGCGACGGATGAGGACGGTAGTGGTCGTCAGTCGACAACAACGGTAAACATTAAACTGAATGATACCAACGATAATCCACCGTTTCTGACCAACAAAATGCCAGTGGTTTGGTACGAAAATCAGGAACCAGGAAGGATCGTTACATTAACAGCGGATGACTATGATGAACCGCAGAATGGGCCACCATTTAGATATGAGATCCCAGATAGTGCCGATGTGAGCATTCGTTCAATGTTCAGAATCGATATGGATGTTCTGTATGCAATGGTAAGATTCGATCGTGAAGAGCAGAAGGAATATTTCATTCCGATTCAAATAACAGACAGTGGAGAGCCACGCCCTCTAAGTAAAATAAGCATTTTGCATCTGGTGATTGGTGATGTTAACGATAACGAAATGAGGGAAGGTGAAAGTCGGATATTCGTATACAACTATAAAGGTGAATCTCCCAATGCGGATATTGGACGAGTATACGTGGATGACTTGGACGATTGGGATTTGCCCGATAAAACGTTTATGTGGAAGGATGGTTATAATCCGGACCATTTTCAGTTGAACATGGATACAGGAATGATTACGATGCTTCAGAACACTCGTGGCGGAGAGTACGAGTTGCACTTCACGGTAACTGAGCAGTCAAGTTTCTTTCCACGTCACCAGGTATCAGCTAGGGTGACGGTTACGGTGAAGGAAATTCCCGAAGAAGCAGTTGATAAAAGTGGATCAATTCGGTTCTACGGAATCACTGCCGAAGAGTTTGTGTCACGCAGTCCGTCTTTGTCGCTGACTCCAAAAGATCGTTTGCAAGCCAGTATTGCAGAAAGGTTGAATATAAGCAAGGATAACGTGGACGTATTCACCGTGCTACAGCATGACAACAATGCAACACTGCTGGATGTCAGATTTTCAGCGCATGGAAGCCCATACTATGAGCCTGAGCGATTAAACGGATTGATTGGATATCATCAGAGAATGCTGGAGGAAGAACTGGGAATGAAGATGATGATGGTGAGCATCGATGAGTGTATTGAGGAAAAGGTCCGTTGTGAGTTGTCCTGCAAAAATGTACTGCATAAATCTAACGTACCGATTGCGGTGTACACAAACACTAGTTCATTTGTTGGGGTGAATGCATTTGTACAGGCGGAATGCGTATGTGATGCTCCACCAGCAACGATTGAATGTTTGAATGGAGGAACACCGTACCACGACAAGTGTGAGTGCCATGAGGGTTATGAAGGTCCACGATGCGAAGAAATAGCTATTGGTTTCTATGGTCATGGATATGCAATGTATCCACCAGTAAGTCCATGTAACATGACTAGAATTAGCCTAGAGCTAACTCCACAACGTGAAGATGGCTTAGTGATGTATATTGGTCCATTGAATTTTAATCCGCTATTGCCAATTCAAGACTTTTTGGCATTGGAGCTGGTGAAAGGTTTACCTGTATTGCTATTAGATTACGGAACGGGTACCATTAGGATTGCACATAAGCACCGTTATCCCCAAGGTAGGCCTTTTACTGTAGAAATAGTATTGCAGCCACAGACAATAGAAATGATCGTCGACAACTGCAAATTGTCGACATGTATGAGCCTGGATGCTCCGAAGGGTCCAAATGAATCCTTGAATGTGAACGCCCCACTACAGCTGGGAGGGGCTGCAGTCAACATCGAATCACTAGGATCAATGTTCAACTGGACCTACGTTCCACAGAGTAAAGGATTCACCGGCTGTATACGAAATCTGACGATAAACGATCGAACGTACAACCTAGGGGCACCAAGTTTAGCCAAAAACCACGATCCTGGATGCCATCGGTCGGTGGCTGTGGCAGTTTCCTTTGGTATCGATTCGAACTTCCTGATCGCGATAATTGTGTGTATAGCGGTACTTTTAATTTTACTTCTGGCCGTTGTGGTGCACAAAAAGCACCAGGATGGTTGGCACGAGAAGGATATGGACGATATACGAGAGACAATCATAAATTACGAGGAGGAAGGAGGTGGTGAACGTGACGCAGAGTATGACTTGACTGTGCTACGAGCGCCACCTATCTATATGGACAAACCATACGGAAACGATCTGCGACAGAAAGAGGCAAACGAGGTGCCCGATATTGGTGCTTTTCTGGCGGACAAAAAAGATGCTTGTGATAAAGATGCAGATGCATATCCAATTGACGACGTGCGCCATTATGCGTATGAAGGAGATGGAAATAGTTCTGGCTCTTTATCAAGTTTAGCTTCCTGTACTGATGAAGGTGATTTGAAGTTTAACTATCTGTCTAATTTTGGACCACGGTTTAGGAAGTTGGCTGATATGTACGGCGAAGAGCCATCGGATACAGACTCGAATGTAGACGATGACGAGGGCTGGAGAATCTGAAGTAATTTTTGCGTTGTTTACGGTTTCAAAATGTTCTCATCCTAAGACGTATTCGCTTAGCTGTTATGGAGAGCCAAAGGCTAGTTTTTCAAATATTAGGTACCGTATTGATAAACTTTAAAACTTTGTTTACTGTAAAGTCTATGAAACGAAACAAGTAACAATAAACTTTGGAATATATCTTGATATTTATGAACAGCCAAATAACGACGGACAAAACTTATAGCAAGAACGTTTGGTAGCTTTCAGACAGTATAGGATGAGTCATCGTGTTATCGACGATGAATATAAGAAAAAGCGGTTACACGTGACTGGTTGGGGAGATATTGGTACGTGCAAGCTTAACGGTTAGTTATCAAAAGAAAGCCATAGGCTAGCGATTCCCCCATTAGACATTCCTTTTTTATAGTTGTTAGGCGATTCCCGCGGGTCATTTTCATTTTAGAAACATGACTGTCGGATTTATATGTATATTTTTATAAGCGGTGTAGGGTAAGTCAGCAGCTCGAATTTCGCTTTGGCCATACAAGATTCGGAACATGGCTAAATGGTAAAAAATCGAATAGACGAAGTCTTCCAACTGTCAATTCTTTGCAGTATTTTTCGGTCTGCACACTGCGATATCTTTAGCCATTGCACCATTCTCTGTCATATATGTACAGCATTTGTAGCATTCGGCCAAAGCGTTTTTCGACCAAACCAGAAGAGCAAATGTTGTGTACATAAATATCGAGATCACTGCCTTAAAACTTCTTTCTCGATAAACAAAAGCCTGTAAACGGTACCACAAAGTATTGATGATGCATTTTCGAAACGCCACGAACTGTCTAGACTGATATGTGTGTATGTATTATAATGGAATGGGAAAATATAAAATCTGGAAAACCGGTCGGCTTGTCGCACCAATCTCTCTTCCAATGAACAGCGCGTTGCCGTACTAAAGTGCCTGGTAGGTCTCTCTCCTCTTCGTAGGCCCTCTAAGGTCGTCATTGTCGTCAAACAATTCAATCGCAACAACAACAAAAAACCGGCTTCTCGAAATGGGTACGATTATGCGTACCGGAACAAAACCCGACAAAGAAATTCGTCAACTTAGTTGTCTGTGCCGGAGGTTATATATTAAAAGAAGTCATTGTCAAGCATGAAAGTAGAAACAAAAATCGTGTGTAGAGCAACAGGAAGTTGGATACCAGTATGAAAGATGGAAACTAGATGCCTTATTCCAATTTAGGAAAAGATTGTATAAGAACGATTAAGTCTTTTATATAAGGAAACGCAAATCAAACATTTATTTTAAAATAAGAAGACAGAATAAAAGCAATGCTTAAGAGCGAACAGTGAGGAACGCTAATATTTTTAGTTCACGATTTTAAACAAAAATAATAGTAAGTAATTTTGATTGACTAGTGCTGTTTCGTTTGCTAAATTGTGCTCCTCAAATAAATTGTTGAACAATAAAGCACAGTTTAAACGGAGCCTTCAAAGTATTCGTAAACATGCGAATAAAATTGTAGGTAGATTCTCGACTTGACCGGGAGCCAGGTTTTTACAGGAAACTATTGTAGGTCATCTATCAAATTATATTATTAAAGAATCTACCAGAAAACAGGCAGCAGTTATAAATAATAATAAATGACTGTTGATTGATTGGCAGCGTCTTAAAAATGCTATATAAACACAAAAAAAATCAGTAACGGCAAAACAATATACCGAAACATAAATGACAAAAAGCAGCAAAAAGTGATCTATAATTTTAGACAAGTAAATCGGATAGACTTAATTTTAATTTATTTAATTCGTACGAGCAGAGTCCGTGATAAAAAATATCGGATGCGAAATTGATCATTGTTGCGAACCAACAAAAAGTGAGCGAACAAAACTGTACATGTAACTGAATTTTTTAATAAGGATTTTAAATCAAGATGATTGGTTAATAAAGTTTAAGTAAATAAAAATCGATGTTTGTTTATTTTTTGTTTTTTGCTTATATGCAGTTTTTGAAAAATTTCTGTGATCACGAAAGTGAAGCCGTTGTATTAATTCAAATATAGGTAGGCGTTAAATGATCTTTGCTGTTTGTTTATACAGGGACCTGATCTATGGTTTTTAGTTATCCAGACCGCTACAAAAGATTTTGTAGACTGGATTACTCAGTATGCAGTTTCTCTAACTGTACTACAGTGGTGTGAATTTTCTGACCGTTAAGATAAATATTGATTTCTCAAACAGTAATGTCAGTTATTATCACCATCGGATTAAAGAATGTTATTATGAGTTGAAAAGGTTTAATTTATTTATTTTGAATAAAGATAAAAAAAATAATACATTTTTTACCCTTATACCTATTTCACATCTGAAAAATGTTGAACATTTAGAAAAAACAGAGCTTTAAGAAAATATATATTCAGGGCTGTAAAAATGTAAATTAGGCTGATACAAATTTCGAATTCTTTTTATGTCCAGGGTTATCAAAGTTAGCAAAAGGGGTGGCAAAAAATAAATAACACCGAGACGAAAAAAAAAGAAAAATCTTTGTTCAAAGTTTGTGTGCAAGTAATGACGTTTGTAACTTGCACTCAAATAATTGTTGAAGAATAACACTTTATTATTATTATTATTTATTTCGCTTGCCTTTCTACGACACTCTCGCTGTCACCTGACTTGTTTGTTGCTAAATTAAGCATTTATGCTGCCGGACCAATGAAATGAACAAAACGGTTTGAGCTTTTTTTTCTTCCCCTTCCAATATTCAAGATTTTTGAAGGGGGGGGGGGGACATAAAATGAAAATAAACTTTGTAACGGCCTTACTAAAATTTCACATCGCTTGGAACTAGGAAGATTCGGTTTATCGAAATGAACGGTAGTGGAACGCTCTTTTTACTTGGGATTACATACATTACAACAGCCAGCGAAAAGACGACGTATCTGTGTGTTAATAGTCGAACAGCTTATTTTTTATTTTGTGTTTCGCGCGGGAACGAAATTACAACATGTTCCGCGAAAAGTTAAACTTGCATTTTTACTTCACTTGCATATTGTAAACTGTGCTTTTAGAATAAAATATAAAATGTAAATTAATTCGAACTTAACATCCTTCGATTTTTTTCCAAGATATTTATTTGATACGGCACAATACAATCTAATGTTTACGGAACCAAATACACTAAAGTCGCTTTTTACGCGGGGGATACGTGCCGCGTAAAAAAACCGCGTAAATTCCGGAATCCGCGTAAAAAAACCGCGTAAATTCCGGAATCCGCGTAAAAAAGCCGCGTAAATTCCGGAATCCGCGTAAAAAAAAAACCGCGTAAATTCCGGAATCCGCGTAAAAAAAGCCGCGTAAAAAAACCCCGCGTGAAAAAAAAACGCGGAAAAAGCGACCTTAGTGTACACATCTGTGTCTTACTAACTAACTTAATATCTAACGACCATTTTTCATTCTCGCGGCCGACTACGAGCTACAATTAATATTAAAACTAAAAGTTTTTTTTTCAACTTTTTAAATCACGTTAATCATTAGCGTTTGCGATGGTAGTCGAGTTGCTCTGAAGGTGTTATAGTACAAGCATCCTTTGATTTTTTGTAAGAGAAGTAAGAAGTAATAAGATTGACCTTGGCCATTCAAACAAAACCATCAATAATAATAATCTAAAAATTTAAAAATGTAGTTTTGTCTGTCTGTCTGATACACATAGACTTGAGAACTACTAAACCAATCAGCTTGTATATTTTTATGCAGGGGTGTTTGTGGCCAAGAAAGGCAATTAGGATAGTTCTAGACCCCTCCCTCTTCTGAAAGGGAAGGATTCCATACAAATGAAACACAACTCAAGAAGTAATCAAGTAAATGGAACCAAATTTGGCATGTGAAGGTTTTCGGGACAAAATTCGACTCCAGACGTCATTTTTTAATTTAAGATGGAAACTTCTGGTTTCTGGAAAACAGCCAAAAATGGCCGAATACCACCCAATATCGATATTTCCGGAACCAAAATAATGCCCAGACGCCAGAAATTTACTCCACATCACATTTTGAAATCCATGATGACTTCTGGTTTCTGGAAAGAAGGCGGCGAACCAAAATGCCGCTCAGAGGCCAGAAATAAACTCAACGTGCCATTTTGGAATTTAAGATGGCGACTTCTGGCATCTGGAAAACAGCCGAAAGTGACCGAATACCATCCAATATATGTATTTTCGTAATCGTTATGATGCACAGAAGCCAAAAATCGACTTCAGACACCATTTTTAATTCTAATATAACGACTTTTGGTTTTTTGGAAAACTGCCCAAAATGATTGAATACCACCCAAAATATGTATTTGGGACCATCCATTGATGATGTCACGAAAATTTGGAAAAAAATAACTCCCCCCTCCTCCTTATCAAAAACTGTCACAAACTGTCACAACTTCCTTGACCCCCTTCCCTTCAATTACATCACGTTTCATTGGTTATCATCGACTAAAAATTGAGAAATTTGTGAAGGAGGAGCAGTAGATTATAAAAGATAACTAGAAAACGCCCTTAATCATTAATCGTATCCTTGAACTGATGGAGTCGCATATCGACGACATTAATGACATAGATAGCCGAGGCAGTAAATGCAGCATCATTGCTGATTTCTGAAAGACCATCCATATTTAGTTCCTCTTCTTCAATCAATTCGCGTTATTCGACACGGCACAATACAAAATGAAATTGTGTTGTCGTTCATAGACAAACATGCACGGTAAAATAGTACTCACAAAGTAATGGTTTTTAAACGAAAAAAAAGTCTTTTTTCATCTCAAGCAAAAAAGGGATCGTGAACTATAAGTGAATGATGCAAGCAGAGTTGCCAATAATTTTTTTGAATGAACTGAAAGAGTGCTAAAGAAAAAACTGAGCTTTTCTCTGATGGTTGCTGAATCCAGTGTCAGTTTTAAATTCAGTAACTAAAGAGATATCACCTCGTAAAAAATCACTTATTTTAATCAGAACCGTTCTGTTTCGGGCTTACATTTTGTTAAAATTTTAAAGTAACTATGGACTTGACAACAGCAAAATTTAAAATTGCGCAATCAATTGATCTTATTGTTATAATGATTTATCATAATGTTATGAAAAACCCATCGGAGCTTGAATGAATAAAAAACCAATCATTTAATGTTTGAAAGTATCCAAAATCAGATTCGTCATGCATTAGCTGATTTTTATGTAACTGTGGAATCAATTCAGAATGTTTAAAAGTATTGGGCGGAACGAAGTTTGCCGGGTTAGTTAGTTACTAATAAATGTGTAGCTGGTGCATTCAACTCTTAGTATTAACATTTGGTATGAAGCATCAATAGCTTTCTTTTTTATCTTTAGAAATAAAAACTCGACTATGGCAAGTAGTTGCCAGTTTGTTTTCATAACATTTTCGGTATCAACTAACAGAAGAAGCAGTTCTTTCTGTGCATCATCTCAACACTTGTTGAGTGATGGAAAAATCATGTTAGCGTCGTAGCATACTTCAAGTGTTTACAGTTGAACCGTTTGCAATCTGACGATCGTGAAACACACAGCGTCGTATTTTCTTTACGTCGTGGAAGAGCTAAGCTAGTGGTTTCGGCTTTCCAAGCAGAAGCATTTTCCCATGCACGTTGTTCTTGTGCGCTATGTATGAACGGCGTAACATGATTCTAAACAAAGGAAATCTTTTTTAGTCCTTTTGCCAACTGCCTATGGACTTAACGGGTACTTATGAATTGGAAGGTTTGGCTTGAGTTGAACCAGAACTACGCCTAATGCGGGTAAGCATTAAAATTTTCGGTTCAATAGTACCATTCAACCACGTTGATACAAGAGTGCCATAGTTTGTATGAAATAAAACTCAAAAAAATACTATTTTATTTTAGCTAGATGAAAAATCACATTGTTATCATCTGATTATTCATTGCTTGTTTCCCTTGTAGTAAAAACAATTATAATTAAGTCATTTTTAATCCATATATAGGAACATCATTTATCATTTTGATATTTTCAATTTTGAAGCTTTCTATTGTAGAAAAAAAATCGAAAATAATTTCCTCAGTCTTATTATTGGCTACAAACCCTAATTAGCTTTCAGGGTAGTTCAATATAATTTCGCGGAGAAAATTTATATATGTGGCGGCAAGTTTTACAATACAAATGCACAATTTCAACGAAATATGAGATGACAGAATCGTTATTAGTAGGCTGTAAACTAAATTGAGGAAATGATGTTGATACCTAAACCTTGCATGAGAGTGAAAACTTTATACTATTATTATAATAACTGTTGTGAAAGTCGATTAAACGCGTTAATCTTTTAAGCAATGCGTTTAATCACCTGTTAACGATCACGATTGAGTGTTACTTTAACGACCTTTTGAAAATACATGAGAATATTGATTATTTACATTCTTTGCATATATTTGAACATTTGACAAGTCATTCGTAGTAACAATATCAAATCGAATAATTTAGCCAGTTTGTTTGTCGATAGCGTAGGTAATAGAATCGCTTTAATAAAAATTCATTGAAGCATGCAGTTCGCATTTTCCAGTTTGCAAATAACCCGCCGACAGCCCAATAAACCTCGCCCACAGAGATATAGGATGTTATGTGATCCTACTTCTGGTCGCTGATAGTGGTCGCTTATGGGTTGGCGTATAAATAAAAGTTGCTACCATATGCGCATATCATTTGTCGTGTATTTTCCGTCGGCTTCGAGCTGTAGTGTAGATCTATACCAGACTAGCAAGCTGTGTGTACTCTGCACAAGCTGATGGTTGTTTATAGTAAATACATCGGAAACAGCAAAACCGCTATTTTTTTTGCAGGGCCCGTCTGGTGAGTGGTAACGCTTTCTACGGTGATGGTTGGTTAAAGCTTTCGTCACCGTAAAGTTGTGCGCGTATGCACATGGCTTGATAACATACATTCGAAAACGCTCTCTAAGACGAGCTGTTGTTTTTACAAAACACTTACACTTATTGAATGGCTTGACTTTTACATGTCTTTTTGGTCTAAGTTCATATTTTTTTTTATTTGAAATCGCACCTACTGACAGTCTCTACATGACAAACAGTCAGTAAGCAGGGGAACCCTGTTGAGCCTCTGGGACAATACTGTTGTCTGTTAAATTTGCTAAACTCTCTCGTGCAGTGTTTTATGGAATGGCTCACGAGTTTTCCTTTGTGGTTTCATTCAAAATCATTTTCATAAACCGGCTTTCATAAGCCGTTGCGGCGAAAAGCACAGTGTTGACCATTTCCAAGCGTTGTAATGGTTAAACCGACCTCGACGAGTATAGTAAAATGAAGAAAAAAGTATGCTAAACATAAACAACAAGGAGTGGTTACTCGGTTGGTTCTGAAACTATTTTTTCCATTCGTCCGTGGCTGCTGGCGATGAGGGGGTCAAGTTTCGAAATCTTGCCAATTTTGCTTTGTTCTGCAGTTTGGAGGTTGTATATAAACCCTAGAAGCGAACGTGCCTCGAGGTGGTTCTATTCTCGGTATTTTGCGGTGGGTGTCAGTTCTCGTTGCAATACGATAGCATATTTCTGGACATAAACAATACACCGGACGAAAATTATGCAAAATAGACGAAACGATGTCGTCACCATCATTATCGATCCCGTAGTCTGGCAGAATGGAAAGTCATAGATTGCATACGAAAACGCTATGGCATATAAAATCTCTCTCTATTTTTACTACAATAATGCTATGGGTCGTTTCTGAGCTGATGTTTTTTTTTAATTATATAACATGTTGATATGTTATACTTAGGCAATTGCTGGTTCGAAATTCGAGCTTCAACTTGCCGTTAAAGATAAATTTATGTCGAAATTATAATTTATTTTAGCGTATTCCGTAATGAGATTTTTGCTTTCGAAAAAAACACAAATTTATAGGTGAAGAAAAAAAAACACAACTTTAAAATTGTTTATCCTATCAAAATGATATCTAAGCAAATAATAAATATAATCTGCTGTTAGAAAAAAATAAGCTGAAATAGTAACTTAGAAAGATTATTATAGAAATCATACAATGTAACCTCGCTCAAAAAATTTAATTTCAGATTAAATTTTCAAATGTCTGTTTCTTATTGAAGATAGCTAAAATAATGTCCCAAACTCTGTCAAAGCGTTACTCCTGGAAAAAGTTTGTTAATCTGAATTCATAGGTTTTCTAAGAAAAATCCAAGAGTAAATGCAACCACAGGTGAAACCACCGTTAAAATAGATTTTTTCATTTACATTTTCGTCATTTCATTGGAAAACGTTTTATTTTCTCGCTTAAAATTTGTGTAAGATTTTTTTTTGCAATGATGAAAAGAATTTGATTTTGCAATAGTTTTATTCAAAAATATTAAATTTGAATTATTTACCACTAAGTATAGTTTTATATGTTACCCAAGTGCTAGGCACGAATTTTAGAAAGTTTTTTTTTTCAACTTCATGGTAGCATGCGATTTAGTTAGATGAGAACTGTGGAGGATTCCGCTGTAAAATAGCTCCTCGTTTTTCCTGTCGCGAAAACACGTAAACTTTCATTCTTCATCACTCAGTTCGGTGTCACCTTTTTGCTTTAAACATGGATCAGTTAAACATGGAAGCTGAAATCGGAACAACTACTAAGGGAATGTGCTCTTTCACCAAGACAACGCTTTATCTCATTCAACTCGCAATACGATCGATAAATTGAAGGAAATTCGCTTCGATGCTCCGGTATTTGTCAGACTTAGCTCCAAGCGACTATTTCTTGTTTCTTCTGAATAAAAAGGCAGAGTTAGAAACAAATGACTACAAAACAGTAAGCACTACAACACTGACATCAAAAGACTGATGGAGGACCGCTCCAATGAGTCCATTAATCTAGATAAAGACATAAAAATTATAGGGTTGTTACAGTCGGCGCAGATTTTGCGTTTTTTGCGAATTTTGCGTTCTCATGGATTTGGCGCGTTTTTACTATTCCATGGCGCGGATTTTTCGGAAAGCTTTGCCACCTTGCTTTCAGCAACCTAGAATTAAATATTGAAGGATTTCGCACCAATTCGACTGAGTAGTTGGCAGTACCCTCTCAGAATTCAAAGCTTTGTGGGTGCAAGGCAATTTCGCATACTTCCTTCATTTTTTCAAAATATCAGTTGGAGTAGCATTTGAAAAAGACTATTTTTTTTCTCAAGTTTTAAAGGGATTATTTCTGGGAAATTGTCAGAGTTTTCATGTAAAATTATTGAAAAAAAAAAATACTTTAGAAACAAAAAGTGATTTAAAAAAAGGTCATCTCTGATTAAAAAAAAATAGGTTCTTAGATAGACAATTACACTGTCTAAAACTCTTCGGAACATTTAAAAAAGAGGAGAGGCGAAAACAAAAACTTCTCTATTTAAAAATCTCAAATTTGTTTAAAATGCAAATACCCAATTTTGTTCAATTTTCAATTATTTTGTCAATGTGTTCATTTTACCAGTGCTCGAATGGTTTTTTTTTGTACAAACACGAACAAAGGTATCACCGCAGACAAACAGACGTGCTACGCAATTTCTTTTCATGGATTTCAATAACAGTCAATTCAAATGAGTTTCAGTTACGCGAAATATGGCCATACGCAGCGGTGGTGTCACTGACAGGGTTATTGTTAATTATTCATTTTGGAATAAACTGGAATACTGTTGAAAATGAAAGTGGAAAAAACTGGAACCCTAATATTAGAAAAACAAAACTAACATGTGAGAATTCGATTAGGCAAAGCTTATTTATTCACTTAAGTTTTTGCTTTAGATGGGTTTTCTCTAAATTTTATTAAATCGGGTGTCAATTTCGTAAATGGGGATTATATAACACAGATATGACAAGGTGCCAAGCACTTAATATGTAGTATTCTCACTCCAGGTCACAATCAAAAATATTTAATAATCTCACCCCTAAGTCAGCCCAATTCGAATACAGATTTTACAAATTTTTAAAAAACTTGCTTTATCCATTATTGACCCTTTTGTTTCTACATTGTTTTTATTATTTTTTTTTAATTGTATGTCATATAATGTTGCTATTAATTTGGCTGAGTTCGTGCGAGCATAGGATAGAAAGAAAAAAATGAGTGAAAACCTTATTTACTCTCTCTTAAAGAAATTTTAAAGATGAATCAAGATACAATTTTTACTTAAAAAATTATTTTCGAAATAGACGAAAATAATGGCAACTTGAGCTGACAAAAAATCTGGATAAAACTGGCAAAATATACAAAAACTGGATGATTTTGTGATTCAACTGTTTAACTGGATTACTCGAAAAAAACTGGAAGAATCTAGTTTGAATTGGAACATTGGCATCTCTGGTAACATTTTTCAGAATTTTATTCATAAACATTGGCGCAGTAAGCGTTTTGACTTACGATGAACTTTAGTTTCTGAAGTTCATGTTCAAAAGTTGTTGACGAAACAAAATTCAAATGTCCTGCGTTTCAGACTCAACACAAATAAGCTATACATTAGCGTGGGACAAAAAATTGAAGTCATCTTCAAAGTTCAGTTTCCATACGATTTTTATGGAAAAATCCACTTTTTTAAACTTATTCTCTAAAAATGTCCAGTTTGCTCTTACAAATATATCGATACATGATATTTGCAGGAGAAACTCTTCTGAGGCTTACAGTCCCACGCTACGATGATTGTAGAACCCCTGCTTGAATCAATAATTTTTAATTGTTTTTTTCGGCTCGGATGTAGTTTTCACGGCGCGGATCTTCAAACCCCGTGGCGCGAATTTTGCGGTTTCAAAATCAGGATTTCTATAACAACTCTGAAATTATGTTGTGTTTTGGCATAAACTGTATTTGAAAATTGTGATTTAAAAACGTTTGGTCATATGAAAATTTTTATTCATTATTGAAATAATAAAAAAACCCAACCGTTAAGTTTTTTTTTTTTCATTTATAGGTTATTTGACACGGCACAAATACAATTCAATGTTTAACGGCGCCAATTATATCTGGTAGCTTACTTTCTAAAGTATCTTAATAACTAAAAGCAAATTTTTTATCCTCGCTGCCGACTACGAGCTGAAACTAAATCTAACTTAAAGCTAGAATATTTTGCATTAAAAGCACAGGTTTGCTGTTTGATGGTTTTCATTGCCATAGGTAAGCAGCATATTAAATTTGTTCCGCTGCTGGGCCAAGATATTACGGACTGGCATATTGGGTTGTTTCCATCGGGCCTTGAGAGTATCGTGCGGGTCTGATTGCTGTTTCCGGATCCGGGGTCTTAACGTGTTCTTGTCGTTTGGTTGGATGTAGGCGGAAGGGGATAGGACTAAACTGGGGCGTGGATGGATTTCAGGAAAACGTATATAAGGGACATGTAGGATAGGTCACGGCTCGCCAAGACATCACGAACAGGAACAGCCGGCTGCCTACCTTCGGCCTGCAGGGAAGCTATTAATCTAGAACTGGCGTCACGGTGTACAGGGCATAGGGCAAACAACGTGCTCTATGTCGTGATAACCTTCACCACAGGCACAGATACCACTCTCCCCGAGCCCAACACGACGGAGATGCGCGTCAAATCTATAGTGATTGGACATAAGCCGGGACATCACGCAAATGAAATCCCGACCTACATCCAACCCCTTGAACCACGGGTTCGTCGATACCTTGGGGATTATGGAATGTAACCACCTTCCCAGTTCCCCCTTGGTCCAAGAATTTTGCCAACTGATGATCGTATTCTGACGTACAAATGCGAAAAATTCATTAAAGGCAATTGGTCTTTCATAAATATCACCGTTTGTTGCGCCCACCTTAGCCAAAGAGTCCGCTTTCTCATTACCCGGTATCGAGCAGTGAGAAGGGACCCACGCTAAGGTAATCTGAGTAGATTTTTCGGATAAAGCACTCAGATGTTCCCGTATTTTCCCCAGGAAATACGGAGAGTGCTTAACATCTTTCATCGATCGAGAGCCTCAATGGAACTGAGACTGTCCGTAAAGATGAAATAATGGTCCGTGGGCATTTTTCGATAATCCCTAGGGTGTACTGAATTGCAGCTAATTCTGCGACGTAAACAGAAGCAGGATTATCGAGCTTATGGGAGACGGTTAAATTGTTATTGAAGATACCGAAGCCAGTGGACCCATCAAGAAGTGATCCGTCAGTGTAGTACATATTGTCGCAGTTGATGTTTCGATATTTATTGGAAAAAATTTTAGGGGTCTGCTGCACGCGTAAATGATCCGGGATTCCACGAGTTTCTTCTATCATGGATGTATCGAAAAACACAGTAGAATCAGAATTATTTGATAAGTCGACATGATTTGGAATATTCGAAGAAGGGTTAATATTTTGGGACATGTGATTGAAATACAATGTCATAAAACGGGTTTGGAAATTAAGTTCGATTAACCTTTCAAAATTTTCAATCACGGGACTGTTCAAGACCTCACATTTGATTAGAATACGAGAAGACAGGCTCCAGAAGCGGTTTTTCAATGGTAGTACTCCAGCTAAGATCTCCAAACTCATCGTATGGGTCGATTGCATGCAACCCAAGGCGATACGCAAACACCGATATTGTATTCGCTCCAGTTTGATCAAATGTGTGTTTGCTGCGGAGCGGAAGCAGAAACACCCGTACTCAATAACAGACAGTATCGTTGTTTGGTAAAGCCTTATAAGGTCTCCTGGGTGGGCTCCCCTCCATTGTCCGGTTATTGTACGAAGAAAATTCACTCTTTGTTGACATTTTTTCATCAGATACCTCACGTGACAACCCCAGGCGCTTTTAGAGTCGAACCAGACACCAAGATATTTGTGTACCAAAACCTGAGAAATCGTTTTACCCATTAATTCTGTTTGAAGCAGTGCAGGTTCATGCTTCCTAGAAAAAACTACTATCTCAGTCTTCTCCGAAAGAATTCGATACCTAGCTGTAAAGCCCAAGCAGACAAATTGTCCAAGGTATCTTGCAATGGTCCTTGCAAATCGGCAGCTTTGGCTCCTGTAACAGAGATTACACTGTCGTCTGTAAGTTGTCTTATCGTGCATGAATTTGCCAGACATTCGTCGATGTCATTTACATAAAAGTTGTAAAGAAGGGGGCTTAAACATGAGCCCTGGGGAAGACCCATGTAGCTAATGCGAAAAGTTGCCAAATTGCCGTGCGTAAAATGCATGTGCTTTTCGGACAACAAATTGTGCAAAAAATTGTTCCAAATTGGAGAAAATCCTTGTCGGTGAAGTTTACCCGAAAGAATGTCAATAGAAACGGAATCAAAAGCCCCCTTAATGTCCAAGAACGCAGACGCCATTTGTTCTTTGCGAGCATACGCCAGCTGAATATCTGTTGAAAGCAACGCAAGACAATCATTCGTCCCTTTGGCACGGCGGAAGCCAAATTGAGTATCTGATAGTAGACCATTTGATTCGACCCAATGGTCTAAACGACGGAGTACCATTTTTTCCATCAATTTCCGGATACAGGATAGCATTGCAATCGGCCTATAAGAGTTGTGATCAGAAGCTGGTTTCCCTGGTTTTTGGATGGCGATCACCTTCACTTGCCTCCAATCCTGCGGTACAATGTTTTGCTCCAGGAACTTATTGGACAAGTTCAACAAGCGCCTCTTGGCATTGCCGGGTAGATTCTTCAACAAGTTGAATTTGATTCTATCTAACCCAGGCGCGTTATTGTTACAGGACAGGAGGGCAACTGAAAATTCTGCCATCGTAAAAGGTGATTCTATCGCGTCGTGGCCCGGAGACGCATCGCGAACTATGTTTTACTCAGGAACAGAGTCCGGACATACTTTCCTGGCAAAATCAAATATCCACCGACTTGAAGACTCCTCGCTTTCGTTGACCGTTACGCGATTCCGCATTCTTCGGGCTGTGTTCCAAAGAGTGCTCATCGATGTCTCCCTCGACGTCTCGTTCACGAACCGACGCCAATATCCGCGTTTCTTTGCTTTAGCCAAACTTTTAAGCTTGGTATCAAGCTCCGAATACCGTAAATAGTCGCCAGGTATACCTCCCTTCTGGAAGGCCAAAAACGCGTCGGATCTTTGCGTGTAGACATCGGAGCACTCTTGGTCCCACCACGGAGTGGGAGGCCGTTCTTTGATCGTTACGCCGGGATATTTCTTCGTTTGGGCTTGCAACGCGGCGTCGAGAATCAAGCCCGCGAGGAGGTTGTATTCTTCAAGTGGCGGATGATGTTGAATCGACTCGACCGCTTTAGAAATCATTTCCTCGTATAACTTCCAATCGACATTCCGTGTGAGGTCATATGGAATGTCAATTGGTCGCATGCGAGTTGACCCGTTTGTAAGTGGAATAAGAATAGGCAGATGGTCGCTACCGTGAGGATCGAGGATTACCTTCCATGTGCAATCCAACCGTAGCGACGTCGAACATAAGGATAGATCCAAAGCGCTTGGGCGCGCTGCAGGTTTCGGGATACGTGTCATTTCACCGTTGTTTAAAATAGTCATGTCGAAGTCATCGCAAAGGTTATAGATTAAAGAGGAGCGGTTATCATTGTAAGGGGAACCCCAAGCCACACCATGAGAGTTGAAGTCTCCCAAAATCAAACGTGGCGAGGGAAGAAGTTCTATTAAATCAAAGAGCAGCCGTTGCCCAACCTGTGCTCTGGGAGGAATATATATTGAGGCAATACAAAGCTCTTTTCCTTGTATTGTCATTTGACATGCGACAACTTCGATGCCTGGAATCGAGGGGAGGGTAATACGATAGAAAGAATAGCACTTTTTAATCCCTAAAAGTACTCCTCCATATGGGGTGTCTCGATCAAGGCGAATAATATTAAAATCATGGAAGTTGAGATCAATATTTGAAGTAAGCCAAGTTTCACAAAGGGAAAATGCATCGCATTTGTTTTTATTTATCAAAATTTTAAACGAATCAATTTTTGGTAAAATACTTCTACAATTCCACTGTAAGACAGAGATAGAATCCTTCATATACGCAGTTGAATTAGGCATCGAAGGATACAATCGCTGCAAGGAGGGGCCATTGGGCAGTCAACTGCTTCAAAAATGATCTAACTGTTGGGAGGAATGCTGCAAGAAAAATTTTAATTGGATCGGGTACATTGAAATTTTCAAAAATCCAGTCCACAATGTCAGAAAATTTCACTAATCCAGAGTTTGTTTCATCAACTGGATGTGCAAAAGGAACAACTGGGGTTTTAGATGTTCCTGGCAGTGCTGGGAACTCCTTCTGGGACTTTGAATTTGCAAGCCCAGGAGGAGTTTGCTTCGGTTTTTCCGCAGCACTGTTTGGTTTGTTCGTACTTTTCATTACACTTTGGGAAATCTTAGGACCTTTACGGGGAAGTTTAGGAGAAGAAACATTTTTCCTCTTCCTAGACTCCCCAGGATTGGCATAAGATGTTCCCGCTGATGAATCGTCAGAATCGGTTTCATCAGAGGACAACAGATCAAAGGGGTTCGATGTTATGGTAGAAGTGGTCACGGTCTTCTTCAGCATCTCAGACCGCTTGATTTTATCTCTGCGCTGCATGTACACCGGGCATGTGGAGAGCTCATGCTGGTTTTCCCCACAATGAATACATTTTTCAGCATTAACACTGCAAGAATCTTCCGCATGAGTCTCCCCACACTTGCTACATCGTGCCTTATTGCAGCAGTAGGCGGCTGTGTGGCCTAACTGCTTGCAATTGGTGCAATTCATAACACGGGGTACATACAATCGCACAGGCAGACGAACCCGGTCGATCGAGACGTGGCTAGGGAGTGCAGATCCGGCAAACGTAACGCGAAACGAGTCTGACGGAGTGTAAACTTTTTTACCGCCGACGAGAGACATGGACCGCAATTGCTCACAATCCAAAATCTTCGCCTGTGTTTCGGTATTTTTGAAGCAACCGGTTGCGCTTTTTAGGATACACTCGACAGACAGACTCGAATCGGTTATGACACCGTCGATCTCCACGTCTCGTGCGGGTATGTAAACGCGATACTCGCGTGTGAAGAGCTCAGAGCAAGCGATAGCATTGGCCTGTGCCAGATCACTGACCACGACACGGAGCTTGTTAGGTCGGACCTTGGAAATTTCGGTCACGGCCTTGTACCCCTTCGTCAGGTCTTTAAAATTTGCAGTATGTTTAATCGCTTTGAATTCACTCCTGCCTTTGGACGAAAACAAACAGTATAGCTGCCCTGTTGAGATCCGTCCGGGTAAAGCCTGGGGCGAGGGGGGACTGGAGAATGAACAGGGGAGGGGGTAACAGAAGGGTCAGGGTCAGGTGGGTTCGGGGATGGTGGCACGGGAGGCGAGGGATCTATATCCATCGCGCTAAATTTAGCGCACTAGCGCACTAGCGCCGACAAGAACACGTACCTATTTACTTCTTCCTTCCAGCAGTGGTTGTCCGATCGTTCGAAGCTGCACCCAAAGCAGCCAGCAGCACCAGTACAGCAGCACCAATACAGCCACCAGCAGTGAGCCGGGTGTGAGATCACTCAGCGCAGCGACACCACTCGACTGTCAACTGATGGCCTTGAATTAGAAAGATCTATTCACTGTGCACAGATCAAAACTGCAGCTGGTATTTTGCACCAATACAGCAGAAGTTGCGAGCCGGGTACAGAACGTAGCGACACAACTCACAATCTAGTTGGCCTTTAGCGCGAATAATATACTCTTTTGTTTGGCTATTCGTACACACGGACCGGATTGTAATAGAACGACCACTTTGCACGTCCGTTTCTGTCGAGTGTTCGACGCGGAATGAAGTTTTTTTTGTAATTGTAAGTTTTTACCGACATTTTAGTGAGAAATTGGTCGGTAATTCATAACTTTTCATTAACAATATTTCTTTTTTGAAAATATACAATGCCAAACCTAGCAAAGTGAAGCCTTGATGCTACATTTCGCTATGGGAATTAGATCGTCCGTTTATTATACATAGACTTAGCGGTAAACTGTTATAGTGTACAGGACAATTAACCCGTAAAGACCAGGGACAGATTTTTTTTATGAAAATGGTCGTTCTCAGCACTGCCATGGCCGATTTGGGAAAACATGAAATATTATTTGAGGGTAATAATTGCTCTTATGGTTAAGGTGCTATTCTTCAGGACCCCTCCCCGGTTTCGTAAGACGCAAATATGCCTGTATGGTTTTCAAACAGGTTGAGAAAACGCTGCGAATTTTCATACGTATCAATTGCTCCATGTATCAAATCATGTCAGGTAGTAAGTGGTATGTAAGAGTGAATTTTTAAGAATCCAAAATATTTCGTTACAAAATCACAAAACGACGTATTATCATTAAAATTCAAATAACATAAGCGTCCTTCAAGTTTTTAGCTCTTCATTTTTCAAATAAGGTCTCTTGAATCCATACGCGATTGAATATTTATTTTAGCATGCAAAGATTTTGAGAAAAACGAGTTTAAATTCACCAAAGGACATATTTTTATGGAAACCTAATTTTCTCAGTTTGCCCCGGTAGGTTTCAACTTAGCTCTCCGATTTTCGTGCTCTACATTTTTAGAGTAACGTATTCTGAATCCAAAGATGAGGAAAGATTTATTCAAACATGCACAGATTTAGAGAAAATTAAGAACTCGTACTTTAGTGAATTCAAACTCGCTTTTCTCTAAATTTGTGTAATTTTTTTTAAGTAACTTGTTTTTATTTTTAAACTAGTAACTATGCATATTTCAAGCCCCGTAGAAAAGTTAGTTATTAAAAAAAAAGATGCTAACAAAATCGAAAACAAAAGCCGGTGGAATTGAGAAATGATAAAATTAAAACAACACAAAACGGAATATTTTAAATTTGTATGGTTTACTATTGTAACAGTTTTCACAGGAATGGTTAAAAAGTTATAATCGTTCATTTTTTCCAGTTTGAGCTCTAGGGCAAATCCTTTATTTACCAGAGTTATCGAGGGTAGGAAACATATTTTAAGCAGCTTATGAAGCCGGCCGTGTATTGAGACGAAATACTCGAAATGTGTAAGTAAAATACAAACATAGTTAAGTCAATTTTTTCACTATCCTTTTCTCTGTCAGTACTTCTTCTTTCTTGATCCTCCTGATTCCTGATGTTTGACAAGAATGAACTCTTTCCTTCCAATCTTTTTCCTCACCCTAACGACCGTAAGGACGTGGCTGGCGCTGTCATCGAACTATACAAAGCGAAAGCTACTGAATTGTTGTACATTGAAGATGGTGAACTAATCTCAAGTTGTTATATCCCAAGTAACAACTCTATAGTTACTTGGTTTTCTAACGGTTTTATCACAGCAACGAATATTACCAACGGTTTTATGGCGGTTTAACCCGTTGCCAAAAATAGCAAGTCGTAATGTACACTGATAGCTGTCAATAAAACTCTAATAAAACTTACAATAAAACCGGCAAGAGTCAATGCGATTTTGCCTTATTATTGGTTTTATTATTACTATTTATTGCCCCATAATACCACTCCAGCTTGCTGTCATTAAACATAGAAACCAGTTTTATTGCGGTCATTCGAAATCTAAAAAACTACTAGTTGGCTATGAAAAATATCTCATAAAATTGTAATAAGTGCCCAGTTTTAACCTGTCAAACTGTATGTGCAGGCAATGATATACATACTGGTGAGACAAAAGCGGCTCAGTTCGTTTAGTGTGATGCAGAATTCTGTCGCAGTCTCCGTAGGATGTGTGTTCAATGCTCTAGAGCATCTTGCAGCGCATTTGTGAACATTGATGACGTAGAACTCCAAAAATCTAATAAAGTAACACGGCAAACTCAGTATTAGTACTTAGTACTGTTCGGTAGTAGTTTTTTTTTAAACTTTATCGCCAGTTTTGTCTTGTTTCGGTTGAAAATAATTTCCTATGTCGTTAAATTATGCGTCCTTAAAAATAAGGTAGAGGCAAAACACTATTGATATATTTCGAAATATATTCAATATTCAAATAAACTAAGTATGTATCGTTGCTTTTTTCGTGCACCTCTCTATTTATATCAAAGCTCGTTGATTTCTCATTATTGTCGGTGTGATGTCAGATTTTCCATAAAAATAAGTTACTAAAGTTGTCTAGGGCCCAGGGATTTACTATATTTTTCTCTAATTTTTCTCTAATAATACAGGCATCCAACCTTTGCCGCACCTTGCAACATATATATCATTGAACTAGGCTTATTGCGGCTACGATTGATACCAACTAATTACCAACCGCGCCATATTGATATTTTTGAAACTTTTTATGATCTTGAAACGAAAATCGAATCGTCGTCTGACTAACAAATGTATTGAACATCCAAAGCTAATTTTGATCTATCTCTGTGTTAAAGAACACGGCTGGATTTTTTTTTTGAAAAACTGAGCTGAAACAATAAAATTCATTTTTGCTAACAATGAAATCATTTTTGTAAACCCGTACTATTTTGATGAGGCATAAATTTTAAGCGCTTATGTACCCAAAATGCACGACAAAATTTCATGCGCATATGCTTGAGAGCTACAAAACCTACCAAAAACCCCTCTTTATTCCTTATCTTTCTACAATATCACCATCAAATAAAATCGATTGCACGATGATAACCAGCACAGATGAAACATTCCTCCCGCGACGAGAGATTTCCTTATTAAAAGAAGTAGCGTGATGTTCTGGTGTTTGTGCAGGAACGGCACAACAAATCAATTTATTACGGTTGCTGTCAAGCAATGAGAAGTTGAATTTGACTTATTGTGGCAAGTAGCAGAGCGCAATAATGCAACCAAACTTATTGCGCTCTTAAAGAGGTAATGCCTGCTGCTTATAGTATGCGGTACTATTCCCATGTGGTTTTAAAGCAGTTTTATTGCGATTCTTATAATTGCTTCAATAAGCTTGGCAAGGGTGGGCCACCTGACTGTAAAGCAAACTTAAAGCGGTTATCAGGAGGTTCTGGTAGTATTTCTAGTTTTAACAGCAAATTTGGGAAATTGGTCATGAAAACCGCTAGAAGAATGCAATACGACTTAAATTGTTACTTGGGATACCTGGTACTCTGTGCAACTTCACTAGCTTAGATCCATCACGGAGGAGCCACTACGAAATGTGCGGTCGTCAAGCTCAAGCTCAATCGAGGGACACTATTCCAATCACTCGGAGCGGTGCGCATCTTTTTTGCAGGGAATTTTCTTCAGCACCCGAATGGCGCCTAAATGGCTGCTTTTTCTCTTGATGGTTGATTTTTCTCGACAAATGTTTATCCAAAGATTTTCTGTATTTAACAATATTTAATGTATTCGTAATTCCAATGACTAGAACGAACCAGATTGTTCGTTCTAGTCATTGGAATTGTCGATATTGATGAAAACTCAGGAATTTGAGAGCCGTTTTCTTCGAATGATTAAAATAGGCGCATCACTGCTTAAGCCGTTTCTTACCCTGATTGCATCTTGTATTAACGAGATGCTACTAAGTTACTCAGACACCATAGGCGAGCTAAGTTTGATAGAAAGTGAAATTATAATACTAAATGACTGGCGAAAAGTGTAATGTTTCTTAGCTCGTCAACGTGCATAGGAAGATTTTCCCAGACCGTCAAGTTTGCGCATTAATGGATGGAAAATGCTGAACCTGCACGAATATTTTACACGTTGAATTACACTTTCGCCGGTTGACGCTCTCACAGATGCATTTTTTCGTTGTGGTGCTTATAGATAGATAGTAGATAGCAGAAAAGTGGAACTCATCGAATGGTTCGAGGGAGTCTCTCTCTTTTACCAATAGATTATATGCTGCAAACGCTGTTGACAGTCTTAGGCTACTGACATACTGAGGCGTCAAATGAAGCGAAGCAAGAAGCGTCGCAAAAACGTCCGAGCTACTTCTTCAAACGTCTATATGAAACGCTTAAACCGGTCATACTGGAGCGGCAAAGACGCGTCGATAGAGGCGGCGAAACAGAACGAGTAGTGTTTTGACGCGCGTATATGTACGCGGTAATACCATATTCAGACTAAATCTTTTATCGCCAGGTGCTTTATATTTGCTTTGTTTTGGTTTGGTAATTTAAAAAAGCAAATTAAATACATTTTCGTTTAGAAAATGTTAAAATGTTTAGAAGAGGGTTGTGCAGTAAATCCATGTTCAGACTAAACCTGATATCGCCAGGTACTTAATATTTGCTTTATTTTGGTCTTAAATCTTAAAAAAGAAAAAAAGTAGGATAGAGAATACTATCGGGAAAAATTTTCAGGTCGTCGGGAAAATAGCACTGATATTATTGATTGATATTGTTGAGTTTTGATTCGAATGGCCAGAAATTTAGCATGCTGAACTTCTTTGGTCGCGAAAATGCAAGCCGCTGAGTAACTAGCTGTGCTCACATGGGTTATTGAAATCCTAACAGATATTATAAACTAGTTGAACGTTGCTCGGGGTCAACGGGTTTAAAATTCAGAATAATTTCTTATATTTTTTACTACGTCTGTAGCGCAACTCACTTCAGTAATATTATTTTATTTCATGAAAAAATCTCTATGTTTACTAAAACGTAATTTTCCGTGCTTGAAGAAGCAAAAAAATCTTCATTGGACGAATTCATATTTCCTTCAAACAAAACCGCTACTGGAATCTAGGAATATGACAACACAATGCATTTGCGACGCTCGCTCCAGTATGTCATAGGAAGCTTCACCCAACGCTTCTGTTTATTCCGCTTCTCAAACGCTCAACGCTTCGCTTCATTTGACGCCTCAGTATGACAGTAGCCTTAGCACATAGCAAACACGTGATATAGCCATTATTGAACTGAACTGTGAATCACCCGTCACGAATCTATGTGTACGTGTGTAGCTTTCGAATGATTGACCTATTCTCTTTAGACATCGCTTCATAACTCGAACGGTGAGTAATGAATTTCGCCTTCTCAGAACCACTCAGAAGCTCAAGTATGTACAACAAACCACGAACGTGTGGGAAGTATTGGTCGTCGTAGGGTCTTACCGCCGACGTTTCACGGCGCCGTTTATCGTTTCATTGCAGATTTGCATAGCATCTATAGAAACGGTTAAATAAGACATTCAAATCGAAACGACATTTTTCATCTTCAACCTAGTTATATCAACGCAAACGATCAATTCTTTAAAGGTGGTTGGCACCAGAAGTTAGCTCATGAAATAAGACAAACAAATATACTCGAAGATGATCGCTATGGGTCAACAAGTGTACTCGTGAGGCGAGTGACACATAAGTGCACACAGATGAAATGCATATAAATATGGAATAATGATCGATGGAATACGTGTTTTGGTTTCACATCTTCGGAGGCTGCGGCTGTTGTTCATTCAAGGGCGCGTGAAACTGGTTTTTTCATCTCGACGGCAGCAACACTGAGCGGGTTGGGCCAAATTTAAATCTGCAGAAGTCGTGTTGGATACGCTGTACATAGGCCGCTTCAAGATATATTATTGACTCGACCTTTAATACCTTGCTAAGAACAGGGTTCGTAGCTGATTCACATTGCTTATATACGAGCATTCCTCGACCGGTCAAGGGATGACGTCAACTCCTGCTTCTCAGTATAAAACTGAACAAATAGTCAATGAATTGCATCGTCAGTATCATTCAAGTTCCATTTAAGTGCAGCTTACTTAGAGTATTCTAAATGCTGTCGATTTTATTCGTTGAAAAGGAAGCACAGAAAGTTTTTGTCAATCCGTGAGCAACATATCCACACACAAATATTAGTTCAATTGATAAAACTTTTGCAAATAATAGCCGTTATTGGGGTTTTTTTGCCAAAAAAAAAAAAATAATTTGACTTTTTAATTTTCTTGTCTAATAAATAATAAGATTTTATTCAACAATTATTTACTAATTCAAAATGATAACGCAAGAGAATGGAAAAATCATCATAAACCGTTACTACAGTAGAGAGCATCATACGTTTTTCACGCATCGTCTTTTTTTATAAGCATAACATTATGAGCATAAAATTGCTGGTTCGACAATTCCACCCAAGCATCAGTGTAATGCTCAGATCAGTTTTATTCCTTGTCCGTAATCGTCATCATAAATAACATCTTGCGAAAGGTACAACGACTAGATCCGGCAAAACCCATAAATCAGTTTTCTGACACATTCGTCCAGTTTTGCTTTGTCACATGGAACAGTCTACCTCGAGCCATCCGATTTGGCAATCATAATGCACGTTGCAGCTCAACATTGTTTGACGGCAGCCGGCTGCAAGCTTTGCATATTTATATTGGGCAAAATCAGTAGGGAAAATCGATCCACCAGGATCGGCCGTAAGGTTTCAATTTAGTAAAAAAAACGATTCTATAGAGAAAAATCGATTAGACTCGCCCAATACTACCGTGCTGGATCGAAACCCGTACAGTATCGAAATCCGTACACCTTGATGTTTTTCTTCAGTTTTAAGCATTATAAAAGTGAAAATTCATATGATAGTTACATGTACATATCCGTTGAGTTGTTAGCCTTCTGTTAAATTAAACTATGCGCGAGTAGGCCATGAAATAAAAATATCAAAAATTAAAAATCAATCGTGTATCGGTTTTAGTTGTCATTTCGTTGTATCGTTAGAGAATTTACTAAGGAAACGTTCTTCAGATAAAAACGATTTTCAAGTGGGATATAAGTGTTTTACTCTGTGAATCTTTTTAAAATTGATGAAAAAGGTAAGTCTTTGTCATTTTC
Organism: Wyeomyia smithii; assembly: GCF_029784165.1. Classification (NCBI taxonomy): domain Eukaryota; kingdom Metazoa; phylum Arthropoda; class Insecta; order Diptera; family Culicidae; genus Wyeomyia; species Wyeomyia smithii. The sequence continues at coordinate 102,897,648 of NC_073695.1, forward strand.
GAGCTGTATATTGTCTAATAAATAGTGTAAGTTGTATTTATTCAACAAAAACTGTGCCGTACGGATTTTGATTCTTTTTATTTGCTTAAATCGAAATCCGTACAGCGTGTGCATCATGCATATATTGTTGAACTTTCTTCTTGTTTTAAGCATATAATGGAAGAAAACAAGTATAAATATACGGCAAACAATTTTAAAAGAGCTGTGACTAAGGTGCGCAAGGGAAAGTCGCACCGGGAAGCTTCGAGAGGTTCCGGCGTTCCGGTTACTACGAAACGCTACGAAAATTGCACTATTTCAGCTGATATCAAAAATTAGAAAACAGTGTGAAACTTTAGAAGCCAGTTGATCCTCAAAATATACTTATTCGGTAATTTAAAGATAAATTATAAATAAAAAATGTTCATTTTTGTACTTCTTCACCTATACGGAGTTTGATTTATTGTTATATGGACTTTGATCCAGTCTATATCGCGTGTGTGCGGATTTCGATTCAAAAGTGTACGGGTTTTGATTCAGACAAAAAACTGTGTACGGAATTCGATTCAAAACATGTTCTATTTAAACATGATTTTTTCGAGTTTCGGAGTGATTTTAATCATTTAGCTGGAAAATAGTGATAAAATATAAGTAGACCTATAACTAAACATGTCAGTTTAAAGCAATATGTGATTTCTTGATTTTATATTGACCGTCGAAGATTATCATGTGCTTAGGTGTACGGATTTCGATCCAGCACGGTACGGCATATAAAAACAAATGTAAGAGACAAGCAAGCAGCCCAAAGGTTTCATACAGAGTTAACAAGCTTTGATCGTGATTTGAATCGTTTTAATGAAGAATAATTGTTAATTTGGATAATTCACACACACACCCTCGTCTGGTTTGAAAGAATCATGCAATCACTTTTGGTCTCATTTTCAATTAATTCATCGTTATATAACATTGTTCACGCGTTCATTTAGAAATGAAAAAGAAAAAAAAATATACGGATCGTAAAGTTGTTGAAAGTAGTAGGGTATGGGAGGTACGGCGGCGACCGCAATTACTAATGATCGTAGAAGTACGCTGAATGGGTTCCATTCATTGTCAGTCTCTCCAACATCACGTCGCAATCTAGAAACAGAATACGATACTGATGGTGGTGGTGGTTGTTCGCATCAGACCAGCAGATTCTAGCTTCATACTATGCAGCTCGTTCATGACCATGTGCAGCAATAAGCATAATTTAATTTGATACACGCGTACGCCTGCAGAGTGTTCTGATTTGAACCGATACGATCTGAAAATCAGCGTTGATTTTACGCAGGGAGAGATTTTATTACGATGAAACACGAGGAGTTGGGCTGCTATGGTTCGTCTCCCTTTTTTCGGTTAGTTCAGACAATTGCGATACAATTTGACTGGTTTTAATCAACTGATACAGAGTTTTGGGAGGAAGTATAATTGAAAGTGTTGAAGAAAAATTGCAGCCGAGAGATATTCAACTGATTAACTAACGAGTTAGTTATATATTAAATTTAGTAATATTTCTGTTGTCTTCGTGGAATCGTTGCTTTGATGAGCTCAGATACGGTGAGGACATCGAGCATAAAACATTAATAGCACATACATAAGACATACGTAACACTGGCGTTTTTTCTGGGTACATGTTGCCCCATAGTACTCCGTACCTCGTCCTGTCCAACTGCTCGACAAATGATGAACAAAATGAATTTTCATTTTCTCGGCTTGATCGAGCCTCAAAGAAAATCCCATAAGGGGCCGTTCCTAAACCTCGTGGTCATCTTTTGATCACTTTTTATACACCCCCCCTCCCCCCCCTTTTCATTTGTCAAGGAGGTCTTTTCATTTGTCAAGTGCCAAAAATATGCTTAATTTTTTTCCATTTTTATCATTAAACTTTCAGTACATTCTATATTTCTAAAATGCAAAAGCTTCATTCTTGACATAGTGGCAACAATAAATTATAAGTCAGGAAAAAAGACCACGTGGTCATTTCATTAACCCCCCCACCCCTGTGTGTGGTCTTTCGTGGTCTTTTGACAAACCCCCTCGTCCCACAGTGGGGAATCGCTGGCCATCAGCCAAAAAATTTTTTTTTTCGTTAGCCTTTATTGCTATAACATTCAAGTGTCTAAATCCAAAATTTGGGCGTAATATCATGAAATCTGAATTTTTTACGACTTTTAAAAACTTGGCGAACTGACATTTTTTGTCTTTTTTTTTTAAAAAGGACATTACTTTGAAACGCTCTGTAGCCTTAATGATAGCTTGGATTTTTTTGACGTCAAAGGAAAAGTTGTTGTAAATTTTGTGCAAAACAAACCCTTTTCATAAGATATTGTAAAATTTGGTTATAGTAGGCGGGACACTAAAAAAATTAAAAAAAACGTGTTTTTTGTAGAAAAAAAAAGTTTAGTTGCCGCAGTTTGCCACGGTTGTGACTACATTCAAAATTTAGGAAAAAACGTAAGCTTTCAAATGCATACTGTCCGCTGTAGCGCAAAACGGCGCAAATTGTCACTTTAGTGAAAAAAGCGATAACAGATTTTTTTAGTTTTTATTTTTGAAGTTGAAATTTCATCCAGGATTTATTTTAATCATAACCATGATACCCCTTAATGAACATTTATGATATCGTACTCAATCCGTAAGGATAAAAAATAAATTTGGGCAAAAATCACATAATTTATCAATAAAAAGTTATTAAATAAGTGTTAAACAAGAAAACAGTAAACAAATCTTCAAGTAATTTTAATTATGTTAAACTTTATCACTTTCTGCAAATGCAAAACAATATTAAAAACATTCAGCCCTTTTCAATTTATGACCATGGAATTCGCTTAACTGATTGAAGTGTCAAATACTCACAGCAAATTCATACCATCAAACTTCGGCTAACAATAGTCCGTTTGAAGATTGCTTTTGCTTCGTACTCGTTTGCATACAAAAGTAAAGCACACATTTTGCTTTATGAGAAAAAAAAAGAACAGTCGTCGCCCTCCGCATCTTTTCGTATTCATTTAGAACGTTGTGTCATTCCAGTGTCTTGGTTTTCAAATTCATAAATTCGTTGAATTTAATTATGGAACCTTCAACTTCAGCAACACCACCTAATTCAATGTCAAGTAAGTTGTCAATTCATGGTGTTTTACATGTATTTAAATGTCCTCTTTCAGCCATAGAAACCGGATTAGGAAGATAACATATTTTTGAAACAATGAAACATCGAAAATCACAAGAAGAAATGAAAATTGCAGCGAAAGACATTTTACCTGCTGATAAGTATAATAAACTTCAAATTTTCTGGAAACTATTCAACACAAGATTTAAGCGATCACAGCGGAAGATGATGATGATGATGATGACTTTTTCAATTTGTAATTAGTTTGTATTACTTATGTTGTTCTAGTTTATTTAAAAATAAAATATATTTAGGCAAAATTTGTTAAGTTCGAGGGGTCGTCCATAAATTACGTATTTTTTCAATGGGGAGGACGCCCGGTGGCACTACTTGTGGTCAAAGATCATATAATTCTATAAAAAAGCAGCAAAACGTGCCAAAAAATATTGAAAAATGGATTTCGTGCTTTATAGACGGCCCCAAACAAAAAATGAATGCCAAATTCGTATTCAGCGCCCCAAAATTATGTAAATACCAAGTTTTTGTCGCATTTATCGACACTTATTTTGCTTGGCCAGCCTTTGTATGGAGTCGCCCCACTGTGCGTCCCCCTCCTTATGACCACGTGGTTTAGGAACGGCCCCTAAGGAACTGTGAAAAAGTTATTTACAAAATCAATGCAGCATTTTTCGAGTAGGAACGAGACAAATGCAGGGCTGCGCAGGTACACTGCCTTCAAAAACAACTCAAACAGTGATTTTATTCAGAGTACCATTCGAGTAGTTCATTTTGTACCAACTTTTTTGGAAGATTTCTTCCTGAGTGTTACGTATGTCTTATGTATGTGTTAATAGTGCTTTATAATTGATTGATAGTGGTGTTAAAATCATTTTCCGTGGCTGATACCGTATGGCATTAGGGGTTAACTGTATCTAGATTCCATTTATTTAATTGTCCAATAAGTATTTAACGATTAAGTGCATTAAGTGCACCCGTACTCAATAACAGACAGTATCGTTGTTTGTTGAAGCCTTATAAGGTCTCCTGGGTGGGCTCCCCTCCATTGTCCGGTTATTGTACGAAGAAAGTTCACTCTTTGTTGACATTTTTTCATCAGATACCTCACGTGACAACCCCAGGTGCCTTTAGAGTCGAACCAGACGCCAAGATATTTGTGTACCAAAACCTGAGAAATCGTTTTACCCATTAATTGTGTTTGAAGCTGAGCTTCCTAGAAAAAACTACTATCTCAGTCTTCTCCGGAGAGAATTCGATACCTAGCTGTAAAGCCCAAGCAGACAAATTGTCCAAGGTATCTTGCAATGGTCCTTGCAAATCGGCAGCTTTGGCTCCTGTAACAGAGATTACACTGTCGTCTGCAAGTTGTCTTATCGTGCATGAATTTGCCAGACATTCGTCGATGTCATTTACATAAAAGTTGTAAAGAAGGGGGCTTAAACATGAGCCCTGGGGAAGACCCATGTAGCTAATGCGAAAAGTTGCCAAATTGCCGTGCGTAAAATGCATGTGCTTTTCGGACAACAAATTGTGCAAAAAATTGTTCCAAATTGGAGAAAATCCTTGTCGGTAAAGTTTACCCGAAAGAATGTCAATAGAAACGGAATCAAAAGCCCCCTTAATGTCCAAGAACGCAGACGCCATTTGTTCTTTGCGAGCATACGCCAGCTGAATATCTGTTGAAAGCAACGCAAGACAATCATTCGTCCCTTTGGCACGACGGAAGCCAAATTGAGTATCTGATAGTAGACCATTTGATTCGACCCAGTGGTCTAAACGACGGAGTATCATTTTTTCCATCAATTTCCGGATACAGGATAGCATTGCAATCGGCCTATAAGAGTTGTAATCAGAAGCTGGTTTCCCTGGTTTTTGGATGGCGATCACCTTCACTTGCCTCCAATCCTGCGGTACAATGTTTTGCTCCAGGAACTTATTGAACAAGTTCAACAAGCGCCTCTTGGCATTGCCGGGTAGATTCTTCAACAAGTTGAATTTGATTCTATCTAACCCAGGCGCGTTATTGTTACAGGACAGGAGGGCAACTGAAAATTCTGCCATCGTAAAAGGTGATTCTATCGCGTCGTGGCCCGGAGACGCATCGCGAACAATGTTTTGCTCAGGAACAGAGTCCGGACATACTTTCCTGGCAAAATCAAATATCCACCGACTTGAAGACTCCTCGCTTTCGTTGACCGTTACGCGATTCCGCATTCTTCGGGCTGTGTTCCAAAGAGTGCTCATCGATGTCTCCCTCGACGTCTCGTTCACGAACCGACGCCAATATCCGCGTTTCTTTGCTTTAGCCAAGCTTTTAAGCTTGGTATTAAGCTCCGAATACCGTAAATAGTCGCCAGGTAAACCTCCCTTCTGGATGGCCAAAAACGCGTCGGATCTTTGCGTGTAGACATCGGAGCACTCTTGGTCCCACCACGGAGTGGGGGGCCGTTCTTTGATCGTTACGCCGGGATATTTCTTCGTTTGGGCTTGCATCGCGGCGTCGAAAATCAAGCCCGCGAGGAGATTGTATTCTTCAAGTGGTGGATGATGTTGAATCGACTCGACCGCTTTTGAAATCATATCCTCGTATAACTTCCAATCGACATTCCGTGTGAGGTCATACGGAATGTCAATTGGTCGCATGCGAGTTGACCCGTTAGTAATTGAAATAAGAATAGGCAGATGGTCGCTACCGTGAGGATCGAGGATTACCTTCCATGTGCAATCCAACCGTAGCGACGTCGAACATAAGGATAGATCCAAAGCGCTTGGGCGCGCTGGAGGTTTCGGGATACGTGTCATTTCACCGTTGTTTAAAATAGTCATGTCGAAGTCATCGCAAAGGTTATAGATTAAAGAGGAGCGGTTATCATTGTATGGGGAACCCCAAGCCACGCCATGAGAGTTGAAGTCTCCCAAAATCAAACGTGGCGAGGGAAGAAGTTCTTTTAAATCAAAAAGCAGCCGTTGCCCAACCTGTGCTCTGGGAGGAATATATATTGAGGCAATACAAAGCTCTTTACCTTGTATTGTCATTTGACATGCGACAACTTCGATGCCTGGAATCGAGGGGAGGTTAATACGATAGAAAAAATAGCACTTTTTAATCCCTAGAAGTACTCCTCCATATGGGGTGTCTCGATCAAGGCGAATGATATTAAAATCATGGAAGTTGAGATCAATATTTGAAGTAAGCCAAGTTTCACAAAGGGAAAATGCATCGCATTTGTTTTTATTTATCAAAACTTTTAACGAATCAATTTTTGGTAAAATACTTTACAATTCCACTGTAAGACAGAGATAGAATCCTTCAAATACGCAGTTGAATTAGGCATCGAAGGATACAATCGCTGCAAGGAGGGGCCATTGGGCAGTCAACTGCTTTAAAAATAATCTAACTGTTGGGAGGAATACTGTAAGAAAAATTTTAATTGGATCGGGTACATTGAAATTTTCAAAAATCCAGTCCACAATGTCAGAAAATTTCACTAATCCAGAGTTTGTTTCATCAACTGGATGTGCAAAAGGAACAACTGGGGTTTTAGATGTTCCTGGCAGTGCTGGGAACTCCTTCTGGGACTTTAAATTTGCAAGCCCAGGAGGAGTTTGCTTCGGTTTTTCCGCAGCACTGTTTGGTTTGTTCGTACTTTTCATTACACTTTGGGAAATCTTAGGACCTTTACGGGGAAGTTTAGGAGAAAAAACATTTTTCCTCTTCCTAGACTCCCCAGGATTGGCATAAGATGTTCCCGCTGATGAATCGTCAGAATCGGTTTCATCAGGGGACAACAGATCAAAGGGGTTCGATGTTATGGTAGAAGTGGTCACGGTCTTCTTAAGCATCTCAGCATAAGAACGCTTTGAACGCTCCTTAAGTGACCGCTTGATTTTCTCTCTGCGCTGCATGTACACCGGGCATGTGGAGAGCTCATGCTGGTTTTCCCCACAGTGAATACATTTTTCAGCATTAACACTGCAAGAATCTTCCGCATGAGTCTCCCCACACTTGCTACATCGTGCCTTATTGCAGCAGTAGGCGGCTGTGTGGCCTAACTGCTTGCAATTGGTGCAATTCATAACACGGGGTACACACAATCGCACAGGCAGACGAACCCGGTCGATCGAGACGTGGCTAGGGAGTGCAGATCCGGCAAACGTAACGCGAAACGAGTCTGACGGAGTGTAAACTTTTTTACCGCCGACGAGAGACATGGACCGCAATTGCTTACAATCCAAAATCTTCGCCTGTGTTTCGGTATTTTTGAAGCAACCGTTTGCGCTTTTTAGGATACACTCGACAGACAGACTCGAATCGGTTATGACACCGTCGATCTACACGTCTCGTGCGGGTATGTAAACGCGATACTCGCGTGTGAAGAACTCAAAGCAAGCGATAGCATTGGCCTGTGCCAGATCACTGACCACGACACGGAGCTTGTTAGGTCGGACCTTGGAAATTTCGGTCACGGCCTTGTACCCCTTCGTCAGGTCTTTAAAAATTTGCAGTATGTTTAATCGCTTTGAATTCACTCCTGCCTTTGGACGAAAATAAACAGTATAGCTGCCCTGTTGAGATCCGTTCGGGTAAAGCCTGGGGCGAGGGAGAATGAACAGGGGAGGGGGTAACAGAAGGGTCAGGGTCAGGGGGGTTCGGGGATGGTGGCACGGGAGGCGAGGGATCTATATCCATCGCGCTAAATGTAGCGCACTAGCGCCGACAAGAACACGTACCTATTTACTTCTTCCTTCCAGCAGTGGTTGTCCGATCGTTCGAAGCTGCACCCAAAGCAGCCAGCAGCACCAGTACAGCAGCACCAATACAGCCAGCAGCAGTGAGCCGGGTGTGAGATCACTCAGCACAGCGCACGACTCGACTGTCAACTGATGGCCTTGAATTAGAAAGATCTATTCACTGTGCACAGATCAAAACTGCAGCTGGTATTTTGCACCAATACAGCCAAAGTTGCGAGCCGGGTACAGAACGTAGCGACACAACTCACAATCTAGTTGGCCTTTAGCGCGAATAATACACTCTTTTGTTTGGCTATTCGTACACACGGACCGGATTGTAATAGAACGACCACTTTGCACGTCCGTTTCTGTCGAGTGTTCGACGCGGAATGAAGATAACATGGACATTTAGATGTTGGCGGATCAATTAATGTTCTACATCATTGATATTTTTTTCCTTTGTGAAATATATAAAAACCATGCCAAAAATGTTTTTACAATCACCGTAAGTTTTTGTCCGAATTTGTTTATTTAAAAAATAGTTGAACGTTCTCGGGATCAAAGGATTAAAATTATTAATAATTTTTTATATTTAATTGATGCATTAGCACAACTCACTTCAAAAACATTTGATTTTCAAAAACATGTGATTTTGGGCTGTTTTACAGATATTGGAAGTCGCCATTTCGGAAGTATTGAAATTGTTGGCGAAATACCACCAAAAGTCGCCATTTTAGGAAAATGTGTAGAGTCATCTCTGTTCCGAATATACCTATATTGGGTGATATTCGAGATGACATGTGTTTTTTTTTTAACGAAAATGTTTGTTGGTGTCCAATTAACACGTCTGAGAAGAAGTGAAGGTTTTATTATAACTAACAATTGTGCTTTAATTCACAAAACTACGTAGAAATTATAGAGAGCATGACTTTTAAAGCTGAATTTGCCTCTTAATCGATGTTCGAACCAATGAAATGAGGTCTTTCTTCCACCTAAATCTCCCAAGATCTAGTTTGAGTTAAAGTAAAAAAAGTAAATAAGTAAGTTGAATCCCGTAATGTGTTACTATTCACAAAACTACGAAAACATCAGAAATGCGAAATTTGTATGCTCGACTCGCACTGAATCAAAACATGGGTTTTTTGCAAGACAATATTTGCAGATGCTTAAGAAACAACGAACAATTCATTTAAAAAATCACATGTCATCGCTTTGAATTCTGATTTAGGGACAAATTAAGCCTAAAAAATCATGGTTTTGCATTTTTCACGTGGTTTTGTGAAAAATATTGAAATTTTAAATAATCATATACCTATCATTTTTCCTCAAATAACTTTCCTTAACATTAACGAACATTTCATTATAAAAAAATCACTGATCACAGCTTTGAATTTTGATTTAGAGGCGAATTCAGCATAAAAAGTCAATCTTGCATATTCACATAGTTTTGTGGATAATATCTAAAGTTTTAGTAATCAGATGCTCATTATTTCATTCTCAAATGTCTTTCCTGAACATTAACGAACGTTTTAATGAAAAAATAATCACATGTCGTCGCTTTGAATTTTGATTTAGAGATGAACTGAGTACAAAAAGTCATAATTTTGCATGTTTTACGTAATTTTGTGAATAGTATCTCAAGTCTTAGTAATCAGATACCTACTGGTTTTCCTCAAATGTCTTTCCTAAACATCAACGAACATTTTAATGAAAATGGAATCATATGTCATCGCTTTGAATTTTGATTTAGAGTCGAATTCAACATACAAAGTCATAATGTTGCAAGTTTTACGTAGTATTGTGAATAATATCTCAAGTTTTAGTAATCAGATACTTAGGCGTCGTACACAAATTACGTAACGAAGGGGGGGGGGGGTAGTTGATACAGTTACGTAACTGTGTAATTTTAGGGGAGTGAGTCATATTTAACGTTACTTATCGTTCCATAGGGGGGAGCGGTCTGAAATCTGGATTTTGAGTGTTACGTGATTTGTGTACGACGCCATAGTAGATGGGTAAGAAAATGCTATCATGTGGACAAACTCTTAGAATTTTGATATTTTACTTCAAAAAAAAAAAAAAAAGGCGTCGAAATAACATTGAAAAAATGAAAATTAGCGCCATTGTTGCCTCTTAACGTGAAATGCGTCTAGCCTTAAATTCAATGAATTTTCTAGTCAGCTCGCTTTTTGCATTCGATTCAAAGGGCGTCCCACATAAAATTGCGACACGGAAAAAACCCCTGTAGAAAATTACCTGGTTGACCGATCCTTTTCAAACTTTCAAACAATAAAATACAAGCTATTATATAGTAAGCTTTTGGCATATTTATTTCATTCAACTTCAATGCCATTTACTAACGCTTAGCCCCACTCATTAGTTTTGTACAGCATCTGGCTGCTTTTTCTGTACAGTAACCCGCTTTTTATTCATGTCTCCCTCGAATTCGACCTCCTTGGGATGCTTTGCCTGTTTCATAATAGCTCCCCGCTTACATTCCCTTATTCATGAACGGCGCACTCCTTTTGTCACAGGAGCAGATCGCATGCCAAATCAGGTATTTCTTGTCAAACTTTGAAAGTTTCTGCTTCCTCACTTCCTCCGGAACATGAATTTGTTCTGGGCAGTAAAGAAGTTGCCGGGAGTCTGCCTTGACTTAAGTCTCACCATCCCACACTGTTTCCAAAGCTGCAAAAACGTGATCGAAATTATTTTGACCAAAAAAACTTGATTTTAGAGCCATAGTGTAAAGTTGTTTCATTAACTATTCTCCGTATTATAGAAGTTACAGTTTTGTGATCAATCTACTTAACAATGCAAAGCGAATTTTACTTTTTTTTATTTTTGCATATAAAAATTCATGGTTCTCGGCAAAGTTGTAGCACATTTAATAATAAACAACTTTGTCAAAAACACCATACTTCTAACCGCCTATTTTAATGGACTTATGTGGAGTTTTCTACAGATTGCCACTAAAAATCAGTTCTTTCAATATAACTTTTAGTAGTGATTTTCTACAATTTTTCAATGTTCTATAATATTGTTTCCTATAACAAAACAAACAATTTTTTCGAAGGAAGTTTTATTTTATCTCACATATTTCTTTAGTTATTAACGATTTCTACTTAAATAATGCACTAATTCACACTAACTACTTTTTACTGAAAAAAATGTTTCCGGAGCCATAGTGTCTACAGCAAAGTTGTTTTGTTAATTATTCTTCATTTTATGAAAGTAAGAATTTTGTGATTAATCTACCCAAAAGAGAGAAACGAATTTAATTTTTCTTATTTTGCATATAAAAATCCACTTTGCTGAGTAAAGTTTTAGCAAATTTTATAAGAAACAACTATTGTGAATTTTCCTCTAGAATACACCTAAGAATAATTTTTTTTATATAACTTTTTATAGTGATTTTCTAAAATTTTTCAATGTTCTACAATGTTTTCCAGTACAATAAAACACACGAGTTTACCGAAAGAAGCTTATTTTTATCTCTTATAATTATTAAGTTATTGTAGATTTCTATTATAATAGTGCACCAATTTACTTACAGATAAAAACACAGGAGACAGCGAGAGACAAATGCCTTTATCTGTATTGAATGATGTTTTAGTTATACTTTATTATAGAAATGGTTTAGTCTGCAGATATTTGCAGATTTTTAAGATATCTGTTAGTAAAATAATCCATTATTTTAATAAAAATCGTCAATAACCAGAGAAATATGTGATATAAAAATAAACTTTCTTAGCAGACATTGTTTGTTTTGCTATAGCAAACAACATTGTAGAACATTGAAAAATTGTAGAAAATCACTACTAAAAGTTATGTTGAAAAAACTGATTATTAGTGGCAATTTGTAGAAAACTTTACATAAGTCCATTTAAATAGACAGATAGAAGTATGGTGTCTTTGGCAAAGTTGTTTCTTATGAAATGTGCTACAACTTTGCCGAACACGATGAATTTTTATATGCAAAAATGAAAAAAGTAAAACTTGCTTTTCACTGTTAAGTGGATTAATCACAAAACTGTAACTTCCATAACATGAAGAATAATTAATGGAACAACTTTACAGAAGGCACTGTGGTTCTAAAATCAAGCTTTTAGGGTCAAAATAATTTCGATCACGTTTTTGCAGCTTTGGAAACAGTGTACATCCATGATGTAACCATGAGTTGCCGTTTGCCGTTCGTCACGATGTGGAGCCTTCTGCACTTAGAACTGACCGAAGCATTGGGATTCCTCGGAAACGCTTTCACAACACGCTTGTGATTTTGATCACTAATAGAACATCCATTCTGACCGCATTTTTCTTTCCGCTCAGAGTTTCGTAGTATTTTTTAAACACACGACTCACCGTTGACTGCACGTTGTTTTCCGATGTCCCGATGAGAGCATTAACGATTTTCCAGGTGCTTGCGCAAAATCAATTCGAGACGTTGCTTCTCGGGCAACGGCATTTTTCCCAATTTTTGAAAAACTGACAGTGATAAAAATACGGTGTGAACAATACACTCCAAACTACTTCTACCCAAATTTCCAAGGCAAAATACCGAATGGGCAATTTTCTACAGCGTTTTTTCCGTGATTCCCGTGTTTTTTTTTTTTTTTTAATTTGTGAAAACTGCATTCGAAGTTTTGTATGTATGCGCAGGTTTTTCATTTTTTTCTTTGTTTGCAATAATAAAGTTTTATGCTTGGCTCGATAGGATACCCGATCAAACAATGATAACAAACGAGTAAGGCGAAATTCATAAATTACGTAGAGCAAAAAACTCGATTTTTGGACCCCCGACCCCCTATATGTAACGAAACGTAACGCCAACATTTACCCCCCATAAAAATTACGTAACGCTGCAAAGGGATTTCCTCGATAAAAATGCTCGTTTTTGGAGAGTCTCTCCAGAGATTTTTCGTTACGTAACGCTGAACTTACCTCCCCTGTGTAACAAATCGTAACGCTCAAGGATACCCCCCTCTCCCCTATGAGCGTTACGTAACTTATGAATACCGCCTAGCATAAATATATTTGAACTTGACAGGAATAACACAGCCTGTAATATTTTTGATATGCCGAATGATGAAAATTACAGAATTATATCAAATTCTGTTATCATACATTTGAATGTGCAAAAGTGTTGTGTTCAAAAGTGTTGTTATTCAATTGACAAAATACTGTACATTCTAACTAATTCTGATCTTTTTCTGCCAAAAACCTTACAAAACTTGCTATAATTTGTAATAATCAGTAAGTATTTTTGATAGGAATTCTGATGGTTCTGGGCACAGGAGCCAAAACTCAACTCCAGACGCCATTTTTAAATGTCTCCAAACACCATTTTGAAATCCAAGTTGGCGACTTCCGGTTTCTGAAGAACAGCGGAAAATGACCTAAAACCAGCCATTATGGATAGTTCCGGAATCGTAATGATGCACAAAGCCCTAAATCGACCTCAGACAACATTTTGAATTGCAAGATGGCAACTTCCGGTTTCTGGAAAACAGCCGAATATGGCCGACATCCATCCAATATGAGTGTCTCCAGAACCAAAATGATGCACAGAAGCTGAAAATTGATCACAGACACCATTTTGAATTCATAGACAGCCACTTCCGGTGTCTGGCAAACAGCCGAAAATGACCAAATACCATTCAATAATCATATTTCCAGAGCCAGAATGACACCCAGAGGTCAGAAATTGATTTTACATGCCATTTTGAAGTCCAGATGACTACTTTCGGTTTCTGGAAAACAGCCTAAAGTGACTAAATACCATTTATATGAGTATCTCCGGAACCAGATTGATGCAAGTAGCTAAAAACTGACCTCAGACACCATTTTGAATTGTTAGATGACCACTTTTAGTTTCAGGAATATAACTGAATACCCAAAATGGGTATTTCCGAAATTACATGCCAGAAGAACAGTTAAAAATGACCGAATACCACCCTGTATGGATATTTTCAGAATAGAGGTGATGTACAAAAGCCAAAAGTCGAGGATGTTGTCATTCCGATAAAACCAGTCATTTCAAACGATTTCTCTTTTGATATTGATCATATCCTATGGCCGAATCGTCGTGCATTTGCAGACTATAAACAAATCGCATGAAATCAATGAATTTGAAATGTTTAAAATTATTTAAATAAACACAAAAATGGGCGGGACGAAGTTTGCCGGGTCAGCTAGTAGGATATAAATTTTATACGATATAAACAAATTTAATGTTGCGTCTTGTGGAATTTCAAACTTGACATGCACATTTGAGCTATTTAGAATTAACATCCTTATACGACTTCTGGTTTGCTGGGAAAACTTTTATCTACAACTTTGTTATTTACTTCCTGTTCAACTTCAATGTATTCTTAAAAATGATCCCAAAAATCTGATATAATTTAAAACATAATTGGAATGAAATTCTGATATAATAAAATATAATAATTTTTCTATGAATTAAGAATAAATTTTAATTCAGAGAAAAACTAAACTGAAATCATTTTAATGGGCAAAATAAGAATAAAATATTAATCAGAATTAGCATAATAGAAAACAAACTAGGGCCGAAACTTCCATAAACAAGGTAGATATTGATTTAAAAAGAATCTGCAAATTTGGGCACGACAGTGTTGCATTAGCTATAAGCTGCCTATAATTTTCAGTCTAAACGAAGTGTTTGAAATAAGCTTTAATTATACATCACTTTAGATACCGAATTGCATGTGCAAGACAACAGCTCACTATTGTACCCATCAATAATGCAATACACTCCAGAATGAAGAAGAGTGGGCTGTTATAGGCGTCATAGCACTTAACCGGTTAATTGGAATGTATATGTTGTTTACTGAATACTTAACAATTGATTGCAACGCCCATAGGAAAAAAAATCAATTAGAGGCGATTTAAATTCTCCTTTTCTTTTATGCTTAGGCAGCACTGTACTATGTATGGTTTCCTATATATTTATAGTCAAATTTCATCCGTACAGCGAACAATTCGCGAGAGTATTTAATTTTTAAAAATAAATAGAATAGGGTTATTACCAGTTATTGTTCTAAAGAATAAAAAATCCGATTATGTTCACATCTGAGGTCTAAATAGAACAGTATATTATTATGCTCTTCTTTTTTCAGGATTTACAGATTTGCTTTCGTTGTTTGGATTGGAGTGGTTATCTCCTTCTATGCCACAATTAACTTTCTTTTGTGTAAACGTATGACGTAACCTATGAGCGGTATAAATCAAGTTTCAGAACTCTTTAAATGATGAAGTACAGTGTGTTCAAGACAGAATTAATAATAACCATGAATTACCTACATTCGCACCTAAGTTAAAATTTTTCCAATGTCGGTTTTGATGTGATTGCTTGTCATTTTTTAAATTATAGTTGAACTGAAACATCATGTAGCATGATCGGGACGTTATTAATAAATGTTTGGTTCTGAAAAAAGATCTTTCGCATCAGTTAATACCTAATTTGAAACTAAAACTTTTGAGTCCCCCATGGGATGGCAGCAAAACTGAAAAAAATAAATTATTCATAACTTTTAGCACCTCCTAACAAGTTCAATCAGTATCAGACGGGTGCTGTTCAACCGGATGAGCAAGATAAATATGGATTTGAACGTGTGTGGTTTCTTTCCCGGTGGTGGACTCCATCTAGGGCATTCAGCAGGGCAACATTCGTCGTCGCGGAAACAAACTGTGCCCGGAATACTGGCTCAGGGTTTAAGGTAGAAGCTCTTGTTTCAGGATAGTGCGCTAATTACAATCAATAATAACATCGTTTGAATATCATTGTATATTTTAGTTGAAATTATTGTAAAACATGACTCTGAGACTTATACTTGAAAATTGAACATAGCACAGTACGTTAACCTTAATACATTAAAAAGAAACCAAGTCAAGATGTTTGGTGTGCAGAAATGAAAAGTAAGCCAACGCAACGCAACGAAGGGACGTATCATTACGTTCCATTTATATGCACCCGTAAGTGTGAAAATATGCATGTTCACGTAAATGCACATCCGGATCAGGCCGTTGCTTTTATCCGTTTCGTTCCTTGATATATATGCTGTTGATTCCGACGATTTAGCATTGGTGGGAATGGACGGCACAAACTTCTGCGAGATATAGTAACCTGATGTAAAAAAAATCTAATAATTTATTCGTAAACATTTTATCGTGAACTTCAGCTTAAAATATGTTGTTGTTTCCGCTAAAAATAAAGCACATCCTTCTGCATCATGCATCTGTATTGTACATCGTAAATGCATAAAAAATCATGGGTACTACTTTCTCGTGAGAAAATCTGAATAGAATTTACTACAAAGTATGATGATCACAAATAGTATTAATTTTGAATCTATTTCAATATTATTGATGGTAATATGTTTTATTATAAAGCTTATATTTACTTTCAATGTGTTTTTCAAGAAAATATTAAAGCTCCAATTGAGAATGTAAACCAACCACACACGGAAAACACACAAACACATCTTCCTAATGTTCTATTGATAAATTTTGTTCGCAATCAAACTACTTTCAATTTTGTTTTATTATTTCTAAGAGAGCCTGCAAAAATGTAGTTAGATTACCCACGATAACTAGAAAAAACGGCTCGAAGCAATGCAAGCTGAAACCGACCTTGTATTTATTATACACAGACTTCGCGGCCAGCTGCTAGGTTTAAGCACAATTTCGTAAAGAGCGTTACGATACTACTGACTCTACAATTTCTTCCCATGCCAAGATTCGAACAAACGACGACCAGCAAGATCGATCGTATCTCGGGTCTATTTGGGAGGCAAGAATAAACTGCTCACTAGTTACGATAAATTTGATATTTTTTCACGTAGATTCAATGAACAAGAAGTTTTCTATTAGATGCCAGGATTATTGGTTGGAAATCAGTAATAGATAATAGATTTTTACTCTGATTTCACGTTGCAGAGTTACAACTTTTATAATATGTAGCCACTTTAAAAATTTCAATAATTAATCATTTGAAATTACAATATCACCAATTTAGGGTAATCCGCTACGGAAATTCAGACTCACGATCACGAATAATACAATCCGATTCAAACAGCTTTGATTTTAATAAACAAATTGGAAGTCGAACACTATTACAGTTCACATTATTATGTGGTAAAATAGTTGTAACGTACAGAGATACACTTCATAATTATTCAATTCAAATTTTATAGCTACCTATGCAATACTGTTCTTGCAGAGTTGCATGGGAAAATAAGCTTTCAATATGATTATATGCCTGTGCAGATATACTCTTCTGAAGAAGTACTCGAAATTTGTCATAGAATGCCCCGAAATAGCTAGTGAAGAGCTATAAACAATGTTAGGAATCTCCCACTTTTGCAGGTACGAGAGTTGTAAGACCCTTAAAAATTCTTCCATCTAGAAGGACAGCGTAAGCTAAATTAACAGCAATCAGCCGTTGCCCAAGGCAGAAAAATTCAACTACCTGCCTCAGACGTTCGGCGTGCGAACAAGGTTCGATCAAGGGAAAGAAGCCGAAACAAAACGATCTACATATAATAAAGGGACCTGGGAACAGCGTTGCCAACTCTCTTCAGTTTTTCCTGGATATCTCCAGTTTTTTTGAAGATCGCCAGCGAAACAGCTGAAGGTTGAATATTTCCAGTTTTTTGAAAATTGTTCCAGTTTTATCCAGTTACATTTTTTGAACCATTCCCATTACATGTATGGTCTTTTCAGTTATTTGTGCATTTATGCTCCTCAGTTGTAAGATTTTAATCGAAATCTACTCAATTTCAAGTACGCCAATGACTATAATCTCCATCAGTAAAAAATTTTCTTTCAGCCTTTTTGGTTACATGCAATAATACGGTGCAGCATTTTTGAACCGAAAATCAAATAAATTTCTGTAAAAGCTTCAAATTTATATATCCAGTTTTCTCCAGTTTTTTATTTTGAATTCTTCCAGCTTTTAATAAAAAAAGGTTGGCATCGCTGCCTGGAAACGATCTGTTTACAAGCCATATGGTTTGAATCGTTTGCTGGATATTTTTTGTGTATGTGATATCCGCACACCTTTCTTCAAGCCGTAAGGCAGCCGGAAACCGAGCGTGAAGAAAGGAAGTTACCGTGAGCATTAAGAAACGAAGCGCAGAATGGTACAGTTTCCTTCAGTTCTTGTGGGAAACTTAATACCACTAGTGCAACCTGTCTTCCGCTTTTACTTTTGTTTTAAATATAAATAATATTGGTGTAATTTTGTTGCAAGGTGTTAATAATGAACATGTTTTGTATCTGTTCTGTTTGATGTGATTTTTCTTGTTCAAAATGAATTCATTGGACAAACGATTATTCAATGATTATGGTGGTGCTGATAGTAGTTGTGTTCATGGTAATAACCATTGCTTTAGAGTAATAATATACCACATAATTTGTTTTAGTTTAACTGAAACTGCTAGTAGATTGCCTTATCCTTTCAAAAGCGGTGTAAGTTCATGGATTACACTTTGTTTAATTTAGTTTGGATTATGACAGCTTAAGCAATTAACTCGCATTATCCTCAGTATGTACAATGTACATGTACTATAATGGTAAGAGATGGAACCGTTTAACTACTAGCACGTATAAAAAAAAATGCACTTTCAACTTTGCAGATACGTGTTACGTTGGTCTATTGCAGCTTGAAATAATGATGTTCCTTGAAAAAAAAATTAATAAAATGATTTACCTGGTAATGAAAGGTTCTTTTGTTATACTGCCACTTCACTTAAGTTCCCAGATGTTACTCAGAAAAAGTCATTTCTGTGCATCAAGCACATTAGTGTTTGCAAGTATTTTAAATCTAATAAGTTTAAAGCTAATTTTTCGTAGTTTCACGAAAAAATAATATTAAAAATGATCTTTTTGAGATATGCAATTTTAATTCTTTTTATTTCTTTTTTTGAAAAGGAAATATTTTTCTACGGTGTATTTTTTTGTTAAAAAAAAAAAAATCTACAACTTTGCCGAAGACGTCGCAATGATCCAACCAACTGTTATGGCTCTAATTTTTTTGTGATATTCAAGAATTTTTACATGAACCCTTTTTACAAGTAAGCCATGATTAAAAAAATAGTAGTAGCACAAAATGTCCTCTTTAGTCCTTTAGAAAATCAGTGCAAAGTTTCAGCTAAATCAAAAATGCCAATAAAAAATATTATTTTTTTATCCTTATACATTTTTATACGATTGGCTTATTTTCCTAGCACAGACAACGATCAGCAGTCAGAACTCGTTGTCGTACACTCGTAGACAGTGTTGCCAGGTAGCTAAGCTTATCTAGATTACGCAGGTTTTTGAACATGTAACGTATGAGGAAAAACGAACAAACTTCCAATTCCGAATTAAAATCTTGCGCAACTTATTTTTCTATACTTGTTTGTTTATTCAAGTAATGTAGCTCATCAACAAACCTCATAGGAAAAATTCAGCTCCACATCGCGCTGTTTTCCTGATTCTCTGGGGTACTTGTTTTATAGCTTCCTGAATTTCGGATGTGTCAATTGTTTTGAGCTCCTTCTTGATTTTTCTATCAAACAATCGACGTTTTTGCTCTGTAACCTTTATGATAGACCATTCGCTTCAAATTTGCTCAAAAAGTTTCAATAGACTGCAGTCGTGGCACATTTTGAGGATTTTATGCTTTCGGAATAAACCCGATATTGCCTTGCCGCAAATCCGCTAAAGTTGCATTAGCATAGTGTGACAATGCAAGGTCTGGCCAAAACGCTACTTTGTCATTTTGATGGTACTTAAATTCTAAGTTTTAAACCCATTTCATGCAGATACTTATTCACCGTTTTTGGATTAATCTGATATTTATTGCCCAGCTCACGATATGATTTTGCCGACCGACCAAGCGTTTCCACCCTCAATTTTGCTCGAATTTGCTCTCTTGCAAAGTGTGTTTTCGTCCGGAACCAGATTTTCTTCTGAAGGTATTTCCATTCTCGAAGAGTTTGACAATAATGTATAAAATATTTTTTTTTATATACAAGATCTTTAAAATAGTGGTACACTTCACTTTTAGATTTTTCTTTATTTCGCTCACAAAAATTGAAAATCAATTTACGACGGTCCTCTTCAGACAACGCCTTTTTCTTAACAAAGCGTCACTTGACAGAATCGACTGGTCGTGTTACCAGTTATATAAAAGTGGATCTTCATTTTGTGGGAAAGGATTTTACGATTTGTGCAGCACTTCGAAATCGTAGGCCAATTTAAAAGTTGTTTGGATTTTTTTTCCTCACACGTTATTCAGATTCCATATTTGTTAAATAACTCAGATTTTTCGCAAAAAGTTTATCACTTCAAATTTTAAATGTTGCATTTCTCAAGAATTTCATCCGATAAAATGACCTTTTGTCACACTAAATGACTGTCAGATTTTTTTTTTTACTTTACCCGTCTGTCGATGAAATCGACCTGGCCACACTGATGGTAAGCCATATTCTCTCAGTCATAAAAATAACTCTCCTACAGGCAGTGTATACAGTTGATCGGAAAGCGCATAGATAGGCCATTAGGTCAGATAAAATCCTTGAGCTATGTAACATTTAAAGTGACAAAATTGCAAAATTTTTGAACAAAATCTGAAATGTTGGCTTTCTGGCGAGACAAAGCACATGAGATCAGGAGAAATCTGAATTAACTATGAAAAATCTGGATAAATTTTCAAAAATCTGGATTAATAAGATAAAACTGGATACCTGGCACCATTGCTAATCACATGCAGTAGAAGCAGCTGTAGAATAGTTGCTCTGATGAAATTACGGTGCTATCATCTACCACCTTGTGTGCAGAGGATAGGAAATTCTTCAAGAGTGAATGCGATTCAACCATTTTGGTATTTTTTCCTGATGCTTCCGTATGCTAAGGACGGCCAACGCGAGTGAAGCAGATGATTTTCTTCCGTCAGGGCGAATATACAGCACGATCATGACCGAGCAAGTTTGTGACCTACCCGCACGGTAATTAAATGAAACGCCACGCCGGACATGAGGAAATTCGGGTCAGAATCCTGTTTGGATGAGGTATATTTTTCCAAATCTATATGACATTTTCTAGTTTGCTATATTTTATAAAGATCTAACTACACGAAACATTCTCTTGTGACAAAATATTTATTTGACACAACACAATAAATTGAATACAAAAGTTGTATGTATTGAAATTCCAACTAATTCTAGAGAAACATTTCAAAAGGTCTTATCTGCTTTGATCGATCACTTTCATTTCATCACCACAACTTATTAAACACCTTTTATGACAGGTTATTTGCACAAGTTAATAGCGGAGGGATCACTCTAGCCTTCTGAGCGAAAACCACGCTTGGGAGAGTCACTAAAGCTGAACCATTACCAGGATGAAAAGACGCTCCGGAAAAAACGATGAAAGCAGATAGGACCTTTTGAAATGTTTGTCGAGAATTTTGAACCTAAGCAAATCTTTTTCTTTTATATATTATTGCAAAATTCCGCAACGCAGTTGATCTCATTGTTATTGTTCCCTTTGTTTCTGCGGTGACTTTGTTCCGACTGTAGAATAGCCAAATATCCTAATTCTTCACTAATTCTTACGCGAGCTGTTGACAGAATCTCCACAATTTTACACTACGATACGTGATTAGGTGATAAGTAAAAAGTGAAAAAGTGATAGAATTAAAAAGTGAAGTGAAAAAAGTGTAGTGTAAAAAAAAAATAGTCAAATACCTCCGTGTTTTCGGAATCGGGAGGATGCTCAGAGACCGGTAATCAACTCTATGTATTATTTTGAATTCCAAAATGGCGATTTTCGATTACATAAACCATTCAATAACGGATTTTTGAAACCAAGAAGCCGGAAATCATAACCAGATGCCATTTTGAAATCTAAGTTTGCGACTTCTGATTTCTGGAAAACCTCTAGAATAACCAAATACAATCTTATTTTGATATTTCTGATGCCATCCCGAAGCCGATATAGAAACTAAGATCGTGACTCTGGTTTCTAAAAAACTGCGTTAAATATCATGTATCTCGGGATTATGCCCAAAAATCGTAAATCCAGGGCCATTTCTAAATCCAAAATGGTGGCTATGAGCTTCTGAAAAACATCTTAAAATGGCTAAATTCCACTCGACTTGAGTATTACCGTAACCAGAGGCCAAAGATCTGAAATTGACCCCAGACGCCATTTTGGATTCTGATTTTTTATAAAAATAATAAGCAAAGTGAGATAAGGGGCCATCCACATTCCACGTGGACAGATTCTTAACGATTTTGACCCCCCCCCCCCCTCCGTGGACATCCAGCCATATAAATTCTAAAATTTTTGTATGGACCGTGGACATAACACATACCCCCCCTTCAAAGCTGTCCACGTGAAATGAGGATGGCCCCTAAGCACATTTGTCGAATCTTTGTGTATTCTTGACTACTAACTAAACTATGCTATGCTAACAGCTTTCGAAACGAAATAATCAAATTTCTTTATTTAGGATAAAGGTTTATTTGTCAGGGAATTATATACATAATGTTGTGTTTATTCATTTAGTTAATTTTCTATGCGGCATTTATAGAAAAAGAAAGAACGAACAAAATTACAACTACATTGGATGTCTACGGCCTTTGGGTGTTGATAGTATTGATTTTGCTAAACATACCACCGATAAAAGTGGATTGGCCAGTGAAAAGCGCGAGAACAGAGCGACAAAATTTTGTTTCCAGTCTGGTTTGAAGATTAAAAGTTTGGATCGGGTATTGAGTAGTGATTGGTGCTCAGTAATTCGTTCAGCAGTAGATTGATCTCTCGCTGAACCTGCGGTAGTTGAACTCTCTCGGAATGCCACCGGGGAAGTAGAATGTTGATGTAGGTTACCTACCCACGTACAATGCTTTGATCTACAGGAACAACTACACTCCACAGTGTGAACAATCAGTGGAACCTAATTCTATAGCGCCTCTCACCTTTATCCTAGCTTAAGAGTGTTTTGACTATTTGCGTTTATGCGGGTCATTCATACAAACAATTATTACGAAGACACTATTAAGCTGAAGGTGAAAGGTGCTATGGAATTAAGCTCCACTTTTTGCCTTATTGGACCACTATGCACTGTTGAATTTAACATTGGAACTTCACACCGTTTCCATTAGGTTTGTCACGATGAAGTTTATGCCCTAGATACGGGAGGAAAATTCTAGATGTTAACGTTTCGTTATCGTATATGGACAGACGTAAATACGTGTTATTCTGGTGTTGCTGTTAATGCAACCAAAGAACCAGAGAGACCGCAAAATTTGATAATGATGTTTCAGAGGAATAACTGTGTCTTTTTTTTGCTTGGCCCTCATCGAAGAAACTGATAAAGTCTAGCAAAGAAAGCTGTTCGTTCTGTACTTCTTGTAGGTACACGGTGTAGAGGCTACGGTTGTTAGTAAAGATGCGGAGCGCGTTGGGTTACGTCTGTTCTGTCTGTTACCAGAAGCATCAGATTCGTTCATGTTTCCGCTCTTGCTCTGCGCCCACATTGCTGAATGAGACTTTTCAAACTCAGACTCGATACCTTGCTGTTGCGATACGGTTGATGTTGAACCATTGCGCTTTTGTTTGGTTTGTTGACATGAAGACACAGATCCGCCTGTGGTTTGGTTATTAAACTGCCCGGAAGGCTCACGTATGCTCATGGCATTTTTCGATAGTTCTGGAAATTCGATCGATGGTTTTGGTGGTGAAGCGGTAGACCTTAGATCGACTGGCTTCTTGTTTGTTGGTTTCACACCAATTGTTTTTTTTTGGTTTGCTGATCGGTAGTTGAACTGTTGGATTGTACACCTTGCTTTGTTGCGTGTGTGTAGATTTTTTTGTACAAAAGCTTTTTGTTTTGAACGCAAGATAAACCAGTGTGCGCCTGTTCCTTGCAATGACGGCAGGTTTGTAGCTGTCCCTTGTATACAACGAGTGCTTGCTCTCCATCGATAGTGACCCACGAGTCGATGCTCCGTTTCAGTAACATACGGATAGACCATATGCCGAGCGGTATGCCTTTGTATTCGCTGCTTTCACCCCACGTTATTTCGCATACGGAGATTACTTCACCGAAACCACTGAAAAAATAGCTAATCTTTTCTTCTGAGACATCTTCGGAATGGTCGTAAACACGCACTTCAACGCTTCCATCTTCCAGTGTGATCCTAAGCTTGTGCTTCTTTCCCTCACACTCCACTTCATGTTTCCCGTCATGTTCGTCAACGACTTTCTGTGCGAGCGTCAGGTTACTAACCTTGATGAATGCACGGGCCTCTCCTCTGTGACACTGGAACCTTTTGATTTCTTCTCGCTTCAAACCAAGAACCAAGCGACAAAAATCGTAGAGTTTTTCGATCGACGGCTTTATAGCAAACTGGGAGTAGTCTATCTTGAACGTATTTGCGCGCCTCATCGCAGCACAGTTTCAACTCGCGGCGTGATATGAAAAGGTTTCAATGGTACTTGTTACAAGCGCAAACGAGAAATACGTCTGATCTTCTTAGAAGCTTCGTTCATTTAAATAATAAGGTATGATTCATAGATACAAGGTACGGTGATACGATTGAGCGGGTGAACTGTGTTGATGGTTTTCACACTATAGCTCAATGAATTTTGAGACTAATGCATGAATATTGGTAGGGATCTATTACATCTAACATAAATATTAGTAGGGATCTAACACTAGAAATAAATACTTAAGGTACCTCAGGAAACGACGTACGATCGTCTGTGGATTAACCTGTTCGAAAAGTGTCATATGAGCCTATCGTATACCAATACAAAGTAATTAAACCAGACCCAGTCAAGCACAAAGCAGAAGCTACTTCAAATTTATGGTATTTGATGTAACTTGAATTCTCCAGAGAATTGTTATTTATACAATTGCTGAGCAGTATCATGTGACCCTTATCGCTATTGATAGATTCTTGGCGTTCGTCAAGCCAGATAGAACCGTCCATCATTCGTACGCTCAACGCTTCAATGAATCGCTGCTGTCTGTTGGAATAGTAGGTTTATGTTTGTTTCCATACGGAGTGCAGGACTGTCATTAATATCTCTGCTATGAACAGATACACTTTTGATTCTAGTGCTTGGGTAATCACTGTAAGTGTAATGTAATTCGAGAACTATATCACTGATTAAATAGTGAAAACGAAAACGCGGTATTGCCATACGAACTAGGATTATCGTACGTGATTTGTGACACTGATTTCTTGCAATCAATGTATCTCACGTGATGAGTTGTCTTCAGACTTCATGTGTCCTTTTTTGTCCATAGTTACGATTAAATAAAGCTTCATTTTTTTCATAAAGGTAAATCAGAACATATATTTAGTAAAGTTCAGCGCCTCAGTTTCGGTAAAATCTGATTGATTCGTCAAACCTAAAACTTCTTACACTCGGCCGTGTCTGGTTAATGGTTGGAATTGGAATGGAAGAGATGTTAATATAAATCAACTTCTCTGACAACTCGAGGGGAGATAATAGTGTGGTGTCGTTTTCTCTGAAAAAAGACCATCAATTCGAAACGTCGAAAACACTGCACTATTCTAACGAAGTGAACCGTCTAGACCTAGAATGGCAGTAGTTCAAGCTTTCTTATGTTTACATAAAAAATCTCCAACGCGGTCGTACGACTGGATGTAATTGTTTTTTTTTTTTTTTGTTTTGCTTTCCTTTGTATAAGGGATCAAGCTCATTGAGATCAATTTGACATGCACATAATATCTTGGTCTATGAAGTTGCTTGGCTTTGGAGTGTTGTGTGCCTTGCTTCTACTGCGAAAACATGTTCTGTGCTGTTCAAGTGCATTTGTTGAGCAAGGGGAACCATTCAAGAATGTTTGACAAATTTATGGGATTCTAAATTAAACTTTAATGTCACGCGCGTTTGGCTGACAAGTTAATGAATGGTTGAGAAAATAACTGGATTACGTAATAACTATGCTGATTGGCTCCAAATGCCAGAGCAATGCGTTTTTAATTTACGTCGGCATGGTAGTTTCATCAGCAAATGATGGCCCTAACACTTGCAAATGGAGAAGGGATCAAATATATATTAGTTTAATTACTTGACTGATTGTATTACTTTAAGTTGAATGCATCACTATAAATCAATTGAAGTATGGAAAACATATGCCACAATTCAAAAGAGAAATTATGAATAAAACTTGTAATATTTAGTGAGGGTTTACCCTCAAAATAGTGATGATAATTTTAACTAGTAAAATTAGAGGCTTGAAATTATCAACAGGAACTTAAAATCCAATGAACTCTTAGATTTTAGTTTTTTCAACCCATCATTTAAGCTAGTAATACCACTCCAGCGAGCTGCATTTATTTAAGCGCCATGCTTCTTTTTCTTTATATTTGCATGCTTCATTTTCTAGATCTAATATTTGTAACATTTTATAAAACCAGCTTGAAATTCAGTACGATGTCTTGTAACGAACTAGTGACCCTTTCTATTGTTACACCAGATGTTCAATTCTCTCAAACCAACTTTTTGTGTGGCTGAGTGAACTGTAAGCCTTTGAAGGGTATCACGAAACCTATAAACCACCACCTTATTTGCGATGGATTTGAAAATAAATTTCTGCCAGCAATTAACCCTTTCAATCATTTAGGTAGGTACACCACTCGTTACTGAAGTAGGGGACAGCCGAAAACCAAAAAATGAAAAATGTGGAAGCCATAAATTCCACTTTCTCTCCAGAACGTACGTCGGCACTTTTTCTGTTTACACACTGATTACAAATATTATCCTTTTCTGTTTCCGTTTGCTCGTTATTCATCGTATCCGAAAGCCGAAGGGATCCGTACTGCACCAAGCTTGTCAATAAACCAACGGAATCGGAGTGAATTCGTGTTATCGTTTATTTAGGGAACTTTCGCGATAGCGAGTGTAAAGAAGAACAGTACGCAGCGCTGGTGATATTGTTGTATCGGTGTATATTTTCAACAACCATTCATGAAAAATATTTTGGTCCCATAATAAAGGTAGCTTCTATCGTCAGAGAACAAACGGGTTGTGCTGACTGCTAGGCATATTTTTCGAAAAATATTGACTGATCAGCCTTAAATCATCTGAATGACGACCATAATCACAGTCAACATTAGATTGCATTGACCGAAATTGCCTTCTTTTAGGCTAATTGGCTAAATTACCAATATATGTAATGTGACAAATATACAATAAATAGCTTGTCTTCCCCGTGAAAATCTACGTTAAGCCGAATTGAAAAACTTCAAAGAAAAATAATAAAACTAGGTTCAAAATGAACTTCGGAGTAATGTCCGAAAATCTATCCACAGTTTGCGCATTTTGGTAGAAAGAACAGTTTGCCTTGAAAATTAGTGAACAATAAAATAAAAATTTTGATTGCTGACATAAGTAAAAGAGATTTTCAAGGCTGTTCGCACCTACGCGAATTCTCATATGCAATTGTCATTTTATGTATGAAAACAAAAGCAAAAATATTTCCCTCCTTCACTTTCGCAAGTAAAAACCAAACCAATATCAACAGAGTCGTCAGGGCCGATACATGAGTTAACCTGTCACATCTAGCTTTTGTTTTATTTTCTAAGGTAGCGATTCTCTACTTTTTTTTGATCGCGTACCCCTTGGCAACACTTTTAATTGTACCCCTGGCTTGGTCTGTTTTTGCAGAGAGGGTGAGAGTAGTGGTAGATCGCGTTATGTAGTCTAGTTCAGGTTTCAAATAAAACTATGGTTTGCTACAACCATGTTTTAAGAGCAATATTTAAAAACGAATTAAATAATATAACGAAAAATGGCTTCGTCCGCCATAACTGATATTTATTTCGCGTGATATAAGGCTATCCTTACCTCTAGGTGTACGCACATCCCAGGTTGAGAACCTGGGTTGTTCTGAAGAATGCATCTCAAATGATTTCTAGTACACCGAGAAAAGAATATTAGTTTAATTGAGGACCCCTGAAAAAATCTGTACCCTTCTGTACTTTTTGACAAAAATCTGTAATCTGTACCATACAGATTCTGTACCAGAAACAACGCAAAAATCTGTACCTTTCCAGATAAATCTGTATCAGTGGCAATACTGATTCCGACATTTCCTAACAACCGTTTAAGGCTTCGTCTTTTGTTGCTGATCATCTCTCCGACATCCTAGCTACACGCCCAGCTCATTGAAGCCTGTCGTGTTTTATCCGCCTGACCAATTTGTATGCCTGGTACACTTAATGATTCATGCGTCTGTGTCAAACACCATTTTCCAGTTTTCCGCCAAGGATTGAACGCAAGATCCTATGCTCAAAGTTCGCAGGATGCGGAACCTCAGCTGGATACACAACCCGTAGAAGGCCCTGTTTGCGACCGCTAAGGCTTCGAAATGGTCACGGTAGAACCACTTTTCATTGCGATAATCGTCTTCTTCTTCCTCTGACGCTACCAAGGCTCGCTGTCTGAATACATTCTTAAACAAACATGTCGAATGAGTATCGCCATCACGACGTTATTTTCCTCAAACGTATTTTGACATTTTTTCTAGTAATGAGAATTACGCACGTTGAGTGCGTGTATTCTGAAAATTATTTATATCATTGATCTTGTAATAATATTTCTCAACATAAATGAATGAAGTAGACAGAAATAGGTCGAAATAACATCGCTAAACGATTGACAGTGTGCATCTCTTTGATACGCGAGTGTCGTTTGACTATCCTGTTTTTTCTGTCAGCTGAGCGGTGATGGTTTGGTTGTTTTACGTTTACGAGCGAAAGCCGACTGTGACGCACGCTAAGGAAGCGAGATCAAATGAAAATGGTGACCGTTTACAAGCCTGCCGCTATCCGCCTATTTATCTCACGGCTAACTTTATGGGGAGATGTCCCCAATATAAAAAACATGAATTAATGCACCTAGCAGTGTTTGTAAAAATAGATTTACATGAACGCTTTAATCCAATAAAGGCATATTCTCTTTTTGGGTTCTAAAATATTGATGTTGTAATTGAAGTACAAAATATGAAATTTGACGTGCTTAAGAAATAGCGAAATAAAAGAAATGACTCTTAATTTCGAACAATTTAATCACGAACCATACCGGGAACGTTTAAATAGTACGATACCATATTTAAATTATGTTGAGGCCAATATATTGATCAATGCAAGTATAGTTTTAAATAGTCTTTATATTTCTTTTCTTTCCATAACTTTTGAACCACATATCAAATTGTTATGAAGTTTGTTATTTGTAAGTTTGAGAGATGAATCATTCGTATGACACTAGTAATGTTCAAATAAGTCGTGTAATCTTTGAGATAATAGACTTTCGTTGTTTTAACAATTCAATACATAACGGTTGCATATGTTTATAATATATTTATAAACAATTCAATACATAACGGTTGCATAAGTTTATAATCAAATTGAATGGGAACGTAAAGGACAGCCAAACTTTGAAACTACGTGTTCAGTCATAATTCATCAGCTAACGCTTAACTAGCCCGTTCATCTTATATCAATATTGTTCAAATCGATTGTGTAGTTTCTGAGATAATGAAGTTTCGTGGTTTTTCACATTTCGATACATTACTGACGAAGTTACAGTACAGTTTAATAGGGTGTTACTAGGCAGCTAGACTTTTAATTTTACACTATATTTGTGGGAATCGGTTCCGCCATCTCTGAGCAAAGTGAGTGAGTTTAAGTATTCTTCGGAATATGTTTCTTTTCATAACTAGATTTCACATTTTTAAACATAACAGGCAAAGTCAGAGTCCGATTGCAAAACAAATCAATAGGGTCTTATGAGGCGACTAGATCTTCCATTTGAAACTGATTTTATAAAAATCGGTTCGGCCATCTCTGAGAAACATGATTGAGATTAAACAGTCTCCAGAACACGTTTCTTTTCATAACTCTTGAACCACATATTCAATCTTTATAAGATTCAAAAGTTAAGGGTATTTTAGGTAGCCCGTTCATTTAAAACCAATTCTGTTTAAATCGGTTGTGTAGTTTTTGAGATAATGATGTTTCGTGATTTTTACATTTTTTTACATAACTTCTAAACTAAAAATCCGATTACAATGAAATTTGTTAGGGTCTTATGGGGCAACTAGACCTTTCATTTGAGTATAATTTTATGAAAATCGGTCCAGCCGTCTCTGAGAAAAGTGAGGTAGAATAAAAATCTGCGCACACACACATACAGAATGAATGAATGAATGTTGAAAAGTTTTTTTATTGCTTTATTGAGGTAGCTGTCAGCCACAGGCTAGTTCGCCACCGTGCACAGTGGGGCGACTTCATACAAAGGCTGGTCAAGCAAAAAAGTGTCCATAAACGTGACAAAAACTTGGTATTTACATAATTTTGGGACGCTGAACACGAACCGGCATCCATTTTTTGTTTGCGGCCGTCCATAAAGAACGAAATTCAATTTTTGATGTTTTTTTGGCACATTTTCCTTTATATTTTTATTTATAGAATTATATGATCTTTGACCACGAGTACTGTCGCTGGGCGTCCTCCCCATTGAAAAAAAATTACGTAATTCATGGACGACCCAAACAAATTTTGCCAAAATATGTATATATTTTCACATATTTTTTTTTATTAATTTAAACAACATAAGTAATGCAAACTAATTTAAAATTGAAAAAAATCATCATCATCATCTGTGTGATTGCTGAAATTTCCTGTTGAATTGTTCCCAGAAAATTATAAATTCATTATAATTATCAGCAGGAAAAATTTCTTTCGCTGCTATTTTCATTTTTCTAGTGATTTTTGATGTTTCATTGTTCGATATAGGGTAACGGGGGTATTTTGGCCAGCTTTGGGAAGTGTTCGCACAGATTATTCAAAACAAACACAATTTTTCAACATGAATACCTACTCTATTATACCATTGTTAAAAGCTAAGTGTCTATTTTAATATACACCGTTTAACAATGCAATATATTGAAAAATATCCTAGTAAAATCAAAATTTCTACGAAGTACTAAAAACATATTTTGGTCCACCAAATTTTTACTTTGGCCCACCTTTATATCTACAGACGTGTATGAAAATAGTTCGGACTAATTATATTTAAGATCATCATCGGTACTTTTAGAGCAAAAATAGTGGGTTTGAGGAGAACATCCTTCTGCTGTGAATTTTTGTAAACTTTAGGCATCTAAAAATGAAATGATTTGGCTTATAGCGGTTTGACAGGCATTCTCAACCAATTTCATATCGTTGAATGTGATAAATTAAGAAGTAATTACCTGTAAATTGTCACAGGCTGCTTCTTTGTTCACGTGCAACGGCCGAACGGTAATCAAAGAGATGTCAAAACTTGGCATAGCCAAAATATGTTTGCTTCAGAAAGAGGCAAACATATTTCGGCCATGCGTTCAACCACTTTTTCAACTTTTTCCAACATGTTAGAGTTTACAAACTGTTTCTATGACATTTTATTGATATTACTACAACAACGAATTGTTTCAAACGCGTTCATATTTGTTACAATAGCTTCCGCACGTTGACTTGTATATTACCACTTCCTCTTGACTTTGGGTTGACTCAGCCATGACTTTGAATACGTATGAACAAATTCCAAAATAACACTACCTAGAGCCAGTTTTTCGCCGAAAATTATAGTGTAATATGATTCTTAGGTGTGTTATTCAATGTTGCATGCATAGTTTTCTAATATTCATTGAATTTATCAGATAAAATGCGTAAAATGTTACCGGGTGGGTCAAAATATGCATGTGGGCCAAAATACCTCCGTTACCCATATGTTGTCTTTCTAATCTGGTTTCTATGGTTAAAAGAGGACATTCAAATACATGTATAAAATCATGAATCGACAACTTACTAGACATTGAATTAGGTGGTGCCGCTGATGTTGAGAACTCCATAATAAAATTAACCTAATTTCTGAATTCGAAAGCCAAGACACTGGAACGTTCTGAATGAATTCGAAAAGATGCGGAAGACGACGAATGTTCTTTGTGTTTTTCTCATACAGCAAACTGTGTGCTTCACTTTTGTATGCAAACGTGTGCAAAGCGGAAGCAATCTGCAAACGGGCTATTGTTGGTCGGAGTTTGATGGTATGAACTTGCCTCTAGGATTTGACACTTTAATCAGTTTTGCGAATTTTATGATCATAAATTGAAAAGTGCTGAATGTTTTCAATATTGTTTTGAATATGCAGAAAGTTATAAATTAGTTTGACATACTTGGGATTTCATAAATATTCGTTTACTGTTTTTTTCAACATGTATTTTTATAACTTTTTATTAATCAATTTTGTGATTTTTGCCCAAATTTATATTTTATTTTTAAGGATTGAGTTCACTATCATAAATCTTCATTAATAGGGTTTCAAAGTTATGATTACAATTAATCCTGGATGGAATTTCAAATCCAGAAAAAAAAATTAAAAAAATCTGCTATCGCTTTTTTCACTAAAGTGACAATTTGCACAGTTTTGCGCTACAGCGGACAGTATGCTTTTGAAAGCTTACGTCTCTACTCAAATTTTAAATGTAGTCGCAACCGTGGCAAACTGCGGTAACTAATCTTTTAAACTACTTTTCTACAAAAAATCACCCTTTTTTTTTTAGTGTCAGGCCTACTATGACCAATTTTCACAATATCTAATGAAAGGGGTTTATTTTGCACAATATTAACAACAACTTTTCCTTTGACGTCAAAAAAATCCAAACTGTCATTGAAGCTGCAGAGCGTTTCAAAGTAATGAACTTTTTTTCAAAAAAAAATCACAAGAAGGTTGTATGCAAAGCCACGACCGCAAGGTTGAAGTAGAATACTTTTACAAGAAAGATATCGCGCCGTTATTTGCGTTCTGCATGATCGTAGCCAAACACTAAGCGACGCAGACACGTAATAATAGTCAGAGTATGCATGTAGATGAAGATAATTAACTTTTGATTAAAGCGCAAAACGAGAAAATATTAACCCTTCAAATAATCATTTGTGTTCTTCAAATTTCAGTTGTTCAATTTAATATCCGATGAAATGTTTGTTTATTATCTGATGAAGCTCTTATATAGGCCAAATGATGCATTCCCAATTTACTAGGTCCATAACTCTGCCGACCGTGCTTGGGAAAGCGCGGTATAACGACCAATCAGAGGTCGAATTTTGTGTTTTGACAAGGCTTAAGAGTTTTTAATAGTACAAAAGTTCGAATGATAAAATTGCAATTTCATGCATTTGGTAGGAATCTTAGAAGATTTTCTAATCGATTGCTGCAAAAACGAAGGAAATCCATCGAAAACTAACGGATTTATTAGCATTTGAAATTTTTCTCACTTTTTTCAGTTTTAGATTTTCATTTTACATCCTTATGTAGCCGAACTTCCTGAGAGAAGTATTCTAATTCAAAATTAAATCTTCATTTATTCATTTGTTGTCCTTATAAGGACAATTGTTCAATTTATCATAGGATGTAGTGTTTATCTTACATCTCTGTGTTACCTTGATAGTGAGGACTAAGGCGCACGGTCAACACAATGAGAAAGGTGTTTTCACATTGAAAACTAGACACGGCTTTACTGGAGGAAGTGTTGGCAAATGCATCTACCGCTAATACCACCGCTATCGTACGAAAGCGCGTCGTTTCATGTGGGGAATATCAACAACGAAAAATGACGCGCGTCTCAGCATAACCCGAACTGTTTCGGCGTGCTGCTCCCATTTACCTTTACATCGGCCTCAGGGAAGTACCGGCTGCATCTGCATCTACCGCTGAGGCTGTCACTATACTGCTATTGGTACCAAAAGCTATTAACTCTTCAAATAAGTGTTTTATTTGTTCTCAAAAGAACAATTGTTCAATTCAAAATCGGATTTACGCAATCGCATCTCTGTAATATTACCGACAATAATATTCTTTTGAACAAACTGATACAACTGTCCCATTGGGCCTCTGCCATAATAGACGCGAACCGATTCGCTCAGCTGTAGGTTAATGTACAGCCATCAGTAGAGCTGTACATCAACCTACGGCCGAGCGAATCGGTTCGCGCCGTTTTTCGCGTCTACTATGGCAGAGGCCTTAGAGAAAGTTGCTGGCTGATGTATTCACTTCATGCAAGCCTGCTGCTGATGCTTCCCGCTACCACACTGAAACAGCATTTTAGTGAAGGGAGTGTCGTTGCATCAGCTGAACCTGCTACTATCGATGCTGATATACCCGCTGCAACAGCTACGCTATGCATAGCCATGCCACAGTTGTGGCCGCTATACGCTGGCCCAACTGCTGAGCACCTGCAACGCTTTCCGTAGCCATGCCACAGTTGTGGCCGCCATTGGTATCCGCTGTACCTGCATCTGCTGGCCCTGCTGCTATCGATGGTGAGATCCGCTGAAACTGCTACGCTTATTCACAGCCATGCCACAGTTGTGGCCGCTATCCGCTATCGATGGTACCCACTGCTCGCTCCCGCTGCTGCTAAGGGAGGACTGCTGTCGTCGCTGTTCAGAACTACTATGAGCGGCTTCGACTAAAACAGGCTCTTATATAGGGATGAAAATAGGAATGAATTATTTTACGTACGTGGTGGAATGATATAACTTGAAAAATATGTGTGACTTCATTCTGGTTCAGAGCGATCATTTGATAAGCTCCACCTCTTTTTTCAGTTTCTAAAGTTTTTCCTCAGTTTCGTAGCACGGATGCACAAAAATGATTTCTTGTCGAGCCGGACCGATAGCACTCTCATTGAAGCAACAAAATAACAGGGGTCTTCACATCGAGCTCGTATACGAATACCGAGCCGTAAACTGCGTATCTTCCATTACTCGTCAATGGAGGTGAGTATTTTTACGGCTGGGTATTTGTTTACGAGCTCGACATGAATCCCCCTAACATGTTTTGTGTCGTGTTGTGTAGCTTGGTTGAAGAAAATGTTCCCGTCCCCATGTCGCATGTAAGCAGATTATTGCGTTCAGTAGACAGTAGATAGTGTATCCAGCGAATAAACACCGATGGTGCTCTCACACACGCAACGGTTTTAACCCGTATCTTATTGCGGTTTGTAACATCAAGCGATTTCGTTTGCTCGCTGTTGCGTGTTGCATCATGTTGCAACTTGGCAGCTGGGAGACGACGAAATTCTGTTTATGCTGATCGATTGAATCGACTTCATATTAGCTCTGCATAGTCGAACTAACTGCTTTTGTGAATGCGTACTAACAGGGCAATTTATTATTCAATGTCGGTTATGCTGATCGCAGCCTTTGCGCTGCCCCTACAGTGGGGGGGTTTACTAAATAAAGTGAAAATTAGACAACTACAACAGAATTTGATTGCATCCCGCACAGAATGTCTGCTTGTGTTGATGCCAGAAAATTATTAACCTTCAATTATTTTTTTATTTGCCTTCAAAAAAGCATTTTGCTGTTCAAAATCGGTTGCTAATTACAACCTTTGAGCTGCCCTAACATTGGGGGAGTTAAGATACACGGGCAACATGCACTGTGGAAGCTATTTCACATTCAGTAAATTAGACGGGTGCGACAAATTTAAATTGCTAGGATGCAACACAGAATATATGCTTGCGTTGACAAAAATTATTAACTTTCAATGACTTGTTTATTTGCCTTCAAAAAGGCATTTTGATTTCCAAAATTGGATTTCCTGATGGCAATCTTCATGCTGCCCCAACACGGGGGGAATAATGGCTGTCTGGCGACACACGCTGAGAAAAACCGCGCTGCTCCTGAGACGTGGTGACCAACCACAGAGCTAGTGCTGCTGCTGAGAAGGACGACTGCTGTTGTCGCTGTCTAGAACTATTATGAGCGGCTCCGGCTGAAACAGGCTCTTATATAGGCCAAATAGCATGTTTTCAATTGCAAGGTATATGATCCTGTCGACCGTGCTTGGGAAGCAAGCATATAACGACCAATCAGAGGTCGAATTTTTCGTTTTGACAAGGCTTGACTATTTTCAATAGTACAATAGTGTGAATATTAAAATTACAATTATCCTATTTTGGGAAGAATCTTAGAAGATTTTCCAATCTATTGCTGCAAGAACGAAGGAAATCCATCGAATACTAACCGATTTATTAGCATTTGAAATTGGACATACTTTTCACTTTTTTCGGTTTTAGATTTTCATTTCACATCCCTATGTAGCCGAACTTCCTGAGAGAAGTATTCTACTTCAAAATATCAAAAATCGTCAGTATACCAAGCTTTGAAAAGTTTTAAAAAATTCAGTTTTCATGATATTGTGCCCAAATTTTGGATTTAGACACTTGAATGTTATAGCAATAAAGAAAAAATATTATGAAGCAGCTAACGAAAAAAAAACTTTTTGGCTGATGGCCAGCGATTCCCCACTGTGCCGTGTGTTTAAAAGGTATTACAGGCAAACTTCGATATAAGCTACCCTCGTTATAAGGTACCTTCGCTATAGCGTCACTCGATATAAGGTACATTTTACCTCGATATAAGGTACATATTTATATTATGTTACAAATATCTCCGAAATTGGTATGGAAACTACTATAAACAACATACTGGTTATCTTGTCAACATTTCTGCTTGCTATTGATTATTTAGGGAGTGTCCATAAACTGCGTTACACTCAGCAGAAGTTTCGGAAAACGTACAAAAATTTAATTTTGCCGAGAAAACATGATATAGTGTGGATAGGAACGGGGGAGCTGAAAAAATCATACTTAAAGTTTGACCCCTGAACAATCTGTGTGAAATTTAAAATACAATGCTCAAAAAAATGTTCCAAACCCAGTTTTTTTTCATAAACGGCACTTGAACACTCTCTCAACTGAAACAAGTTCAATTTAAAACAGAGCATTTTTATCAAAAACGTCAAAGAACCTAGGAAAAAGTTGAAAATATGCTTGAAGTATGTTCGGCAGAATAATGTATTTCTAAAATATGAAAAAATGTCTAGGCTTCTTAAATCACGCCCCAAAAAGTTTATTGGTATTTATTTTTTTAGACATTTTGAGAATGTGCGTTTATGAAACTACCTGTATGTGGTCTATTTTCATGAGATAGAACCAAAGTGTTTTCAGCAAAGTTTTTCTACATAAAATTACCCACAACTTTGCTAAAGATTTCACTTTGATTTGATAAGTAGTAAAATAAATAAAATTATCATCTCACTTTTAGGCAGAAGATTCAAGAGTGTATTTGCATCAAAAGTTTCTCCTTTAGATATAAACAAAATTTGTCAAATACACTATAGCATTTAAATGGCATTTTTACACTCAAAAGGTTGACGATCACGTTTCTCACGTTAGTGGTTTACACTATGCAAAGTGCATTTCTAGGCCACCTTTATGTGTATTGAAAAGTTAGTTCAAACGGTCATTTTAAAATTCAACGAGGAAAATGCAAGTTTCGAAATCCTAAAAAACTGAGAAATAATTGAAAAAGATCCCAATCCGTAAGCAGATATTCATGGTTCTCATTCATCGAACCAAAAATTAAAAAATAACAAGAAAAAAAGTATTTTCGGTAAAAATATGTATGTTTGTAAATAAATGGTAAATAAATATTAGTAATAATAACATAACGGCTCGAATTTTTTTCAATTTTTAATACTCTAGACTACCTTTTTTACGACGCGGCTGAAAGTCTACAAAAAATAAAAATAAATGTGATTTGAATTGTACTTAAAACAAGTCGGTTCACACTTATAGTTGGATTCTATTTCCAAAATAAACTATACGTAGACAAAAGACAACAAAATAAAGTGTTTGAAGCCCTATTGTTGAAAATGTTTCATGATTCGATATAAGGTACAATTCGATATAAAGTACAAATTGAAATTCGAAATGTAACTTATATCGAAGTTTGCCTGTATTCAGCAACTCCTCAAGGACGAAGTGACGTGTAATTGGGTTGGTTGTTTTCGTGTTTCGGAGGTTTTAGCATTGAAGACCAACGAGTTTCCATCGTTTAATATTTAGGTATATCGTTTGGGTATAATACGTTTTCAATTTTTGACTAGAAGTAAAAACATTACCGTTTCCATAATTTATTTTAATTTTCAAGCACAAAGATATTTTTACAGTTTTAATGTTATCTGAAAACCATCCTAGTAAATTCTCATGGGTTTCCATTGGCATTGAATATGTTATGATCTAATTCCAGTGAAAAGCAAATTCCTCACTTCTCGGTGGATATAATTTGATGCAGAGACTATTATTCATCATGATTCCATGTTGTATTATCAAAATACACTAACGAAAGCTCAAAAACTCGTTTTTGGTAACTTTATAGAAACACATAGAATTTTCGTAAGGCGACACCATAACTTGGACCCTATTGTAACTTTGAGTAGAATGCACCACTACTACTACTTTTCTACAGTTTGTAACATTTGCATAATACGAAAATAACTACTATTTTTGTAACGCGACACCATAATAAAGGACCTGTTTTCAATGACCTACCAATTGAATCCACAAAATAGTAGCAACAACTGCGTTTAGGCCATAAATACATAAAAAAACTCTTCACTTTCTGATGTATCACATGCTCACAGCTTCAAAATAGTATCATTCAAGCATATTTTTTATAAATAGTGTCAAAACTATGATTTTATTAATCTTTTATGAGTGTTTTAATTCAATCATTTAGTCGAGTTTTGCATCTAAATTCAAATGAAACAAACGTTTTCCGTGAAGTTCCTCTTTCAGATACACAACAGTGCTGGGTCAAATGTGCAGTTTGAAATTTTGATATCTTGGCGTAGAAGAGCTAGGAATGTGTCTATTTGTTTTTTAATTTTCTATTTTGAATATTTACCTTTTCTATCCATTTCAAGATATTTGTTACCATCTCCGTCCCTTCTGACATATTTGGGACATGTCGGACCAACGTGAAATCAATCAATGTCTAGTTTTGTTGTTTTTTTTTTTGTTTTTAAGATTTTACCGTTTTTTTTTTTCATGGAAATAATTTCTGGATTCACCGCTGCATCATACAAGTAAAATAAGAAAAGAAAACAATTGTTTTAGGTTCGTTTATTGTAAATTTTATATATTTTTGTGTAATCGATTATCTGGAAAACTCGATTTTTCGATACTTCGGATAATCGAGTCCGACCTGTATATAATTCTGTGTTGAATTTTTTCATCGTGCAATGTTGCCAGCTAAGGTGGTCATCAATTTCAAATGAAACTTTTTAGTAGATTTATTGCTTATTTGCCAACCTTAAATGTGACAATCATGCTCTACTATGGAGAATCCCTTGCGCAAAACACCCATGTTTTGCATGGTTTCTCACGTGTTGCCCTTTCCCCCATATGAATGAATCACCAAGCGGAACGATAGATTTTTTCATTCATTGAACATGATGTATTTGCGTTGCTTTGTGGGAGGGTAACCATTATCATGCAAAACAAGTGTAGTTAATAAAGGCCGAAAAGTGCATTCAGGTTTGACAAGCCTAGCGTTGTATTTAACGATGTAAACATTACAAGCATTGAACATTTATCGCATGGGGTTGATGCTATTTTTGTCAACACATTACTAACTGATGCGTTAAAAGCAGTGATGTCAAATTAGCCGGTGAATATCAGTGCAGAAGTCTAAATTTAAAGGACTGCTAAGTCACATTTATACTGAACTATGCAATAACAGCAGCGACTTTTAATCAGTAATGGCTGAACAAGAGTTTAGAGCAATGTATGTGAACTGCTATAATACTCTAAATAAGGCTGATACAAATTTCGAATTCTTTTTATGTCCAAGGTTATCAAAGTTAGCATAGGGGGTGGCAAAAATAAATAACACCGAGACGAAAAAAAAGAAATATCTTTGATAAAAGTTTGTGTGCAAGTTATGACGTTTGTAACTTGCACTCAAAGAAATGTTGAAAAATAACACTTTATTATTATTATTATTTATTTCGCTTGCCTTTTGACGACACTCTCGCTGTTACTGGACTTGGTTGTTGCTAAATAAAGCATTTATGCTGTCGGAAAACCAATAAAATGATCAAAAAGGTTTGAGCTTTTTTTTCTTCCCCTTCCAATACTCAAGATTTTTGAAGGGAGGGTGACATAAAATGAAAATAAAATTTGTAACGGCCTAAGTCGGTTCTGAAGCTTGTATTTAGGACAATCATTTCATATAGCGCAACCATTTTAATTGTCCATTTTTGATCTGGCTAAAACATTGCACATATGTTCTTAAGGGCTAGAGATGTTATTTCGTGTTATTGGTATTTCGCTGAATCACGATTCATTTTTGAGTAGGACATTTCTTTCTGAAAAAATATACCCTGCAAACATTTAAAAAGAAAGTTAAAAAAAATTAAACATTATTTATCTTAAAAGCTTTTTTTAATCTTTTTTACAAAAGCTACTCAAGGTTAGCTGAACACTAATGATTGTCTGATCACGGAGAAATGAAATTCAGCCAAAATGGTTTGTTGAATTTATGTGATGTCTTCAGAGTTTCTCATTAGTACTTTTATCGCTACAGAAAAAATACACTCCGCAAGAAAAAATAGTAGGGTAACGCCTCTATTTTCGTCAGGTTTTACCTATTATCGTCGGGGTGTAAATGATGTCCTAGCGCTAATTTCTTACAAGATGGTTCTTTATAATGTAGAGCATCTTCCTGCAATAGATTATTTTTCTATGATTTCATGAACCCCCCCGACCGAAATGGGTAAAACCCGACGATAATAGAGCCGATACCCTACGACATTGTAAACAGCAAATTTTACCCACTCATCTGCAAGCAAACTTCATGCGAACGATTTTAATATTTTTTTTTAATTTACAAAGATTATGAGTTTGATTTTGAGATTATGCAGGAACATATTAATGGAAAGTTATTTTTAGAATGGAATTTTTACTTTGGTGAATAAAAGCCCTCGCCTTGTTTTATTGAATCAGTCCATTAACAGGCTGTATGTGACTCATGCCAGAAATTAAAATAGCGCTTCTATAGGTATGTGCAATATTGAACGATTCACGAGAAGAAGGAAAACGAAATAGACACGAAATCTCACCTGTTTACCTACTTATACTACTGATATTATTGACCATTGTTGTATACATACCTCATGTTTTTCTTCATCAATGCTTCATTCTACTTATGCTTTCCGTAAGAAGGGCCGTTTCGTAGCACAGCTGTGTCTCGTATTGTCTCGCCCTCTGACCGTCGTTCGTTTTTTGTGCAATTCGCATGCCGGTTGCCCATTGTTGTACTGATATGTTGGTTCTAAGCGCTGTATACATACTCATTTATAGTTTGTTCAGTAAAACAGTATGAAAACCATTCGGGAATGCTCAACTGCGTCAAACCATTTCTTCCATTTAGTAATTACTCGAGCATGACCGAAAATAGCTTTGTAGACCGACCATAATTTTACGACGCATATTTTTACGTGACAAAACGTATAATGTAAACGCTGCGTTTAAGTGCAAAATTTAGAAGGCAATAAAACATCGATATGGTAGTTTTAAAATCATTACCGGTAAATAGTTCCCGATAGCTTTAAAACAAATCGTTGAAACAAAACTAGATTCGACTCGTGCATTTGTAGAACTGTGTATGTGTCAAATCTTCCCCAATTTCAATTAATATTGGCAAATTTGTAGGAGCTGCAATTGCTAAGCTTTTTGATATAAAGCATAGATACTAATCCAAAAACGGTGTTTTCTTAAATCAAAAATTCTCTTGCCTTTCAACTGTAAGTAGAGTTTACCGTTATGCTAATTTTTTTGCTTAACTTTGAACTTAATAAACTACACTAATAGCGATCCCTGTCACTCAGGATTGGGGTAATAATAAAATTGTAACATAGAGCCTAAAATGGTTACGATGTACTGATTACTAGTTTGCTGGGTAGAATTTTCACAGCAAGGACCAGATTAGTTTTCTTAGAAAAATATGAGAATATTTGCTCCTACTAAGTATAAAAAAATCTGAGTAACAATTCATGTTAGTAACTGACCAAGAATATAGTGCCCTATTACAGAAGTCGAGTAGACTCGACAAGACCATGTATATCCAATGAGTCGAGTTGCTATTCGAAGCTTCTGTAATACGATTTATAATAAAAAGTGCTATCCTCGTAGCAATATAAATCACAAAAGGATCGTTTCTCCTAGTCACAACCAAATTATCTTTCTGTACATACCATTTATTCCTAATTTCTTCATCAAAAATCATTTTTCGAATTCACCAAACCTGCAAGCTTTTATTTTCCGCTGGTCCATCCACGCTCTCGTTCTTGTGTCAGGGTGAAATCGTACCGCTTCGGGTTGAGCGAACCATAAGCATGTTTTTTGACTTCCGGGAAAAACTCCCATCCCTCAATGATGGACATTTTCTTGGAAATACCAGCAATACTAAAGAATATACCAGATACTAATCCTGAAACCACACTGCGCCTCCAGGCACCATAAACACCACCCGCTGCGAAGGCACCCACTACATAATTTATTCTACAATAGAATGCAAACAAATAAATTTCTATATTTTTTCAAATTTTGTTATAAGAGCCACTTACATATCATCTTTGCCCCGTAATTTGTTAGCGGTGTACGCTCCCACGGTGAAAGCAGACGCCATCCCAACAAACGGACCGGTAAAATATACGTAACGAGCCAGTGAAGGCATAATACCTTTCGGCTTTGACACCATCAATACCTCTATTGACGAATAACCGAGGCCGGCTGCAAGAGCATACTTATTGGTTGCAATCATCTTGCCAAACAGATCGGTACCCTCGGGCTTATCGTAGTATCTTGTGTTCAGCAAGCTCATTTTAACTAAAATTACTAAATATTTTTCCAGTAAACGCTAATAATCAACAGGATATCAAAAAATCAAGAGATATCAGCATGAGCATTGAAGCACTACTGTTTTTGCTCAATTATATGCAAATAACTGAAAATATGTAGATACAAACCTGTATTTCTCAAATAATTTTACGTAACTTCAACGGGGATCTGTTAAAATGGTCCAGCTGATTTTGACGTTCAGCGAAGTGGCTGCGTGCTTGAACGTCTGATCTGCCCATTGGTGTTTCATACTGCTATTTGAATTAAAAGATATGGAAAACGTGTACTTTACGTAACGCGTGTTTTCCTTGCGTATAAAATTTTATTTCGATTGTCAAACTCAATTCGGCTCATTCATATGCAATTGTCAAAATGTGTGTGATGACAAGCGTAAAAATATTTCCTTCCTTATTTTTCTCATGTAAAAACCAAATGACAGCACCTTCGTAGTCGCGAATTGTTTGAGGAGGTGTTATGTTGTTTGACTCTCAAACTATGGATTTATTTTGGCACGTCAAAATGAAACAGAAGAATGTTGCAAAAATTTTACTATACAATGTTTTACTAATCTCTTCAAAATTAATCTTTACTCGAAAAATCCATTTGTTGCAGCTCCATTCGAAGAAATATTTTCAAGCTAGGATCAGTTATTTTACTAAGCACTATTTCGCGTGACTGCTCTCCTTCATCGTTTAAAAGTTTTGCTATTTCACTAGCATATTGTATCCAAACGCAATTCTGGCAGCCGGACATACAGCAGGTAGTTGGTTCTGGTGGTAGCTGCCAAAATATCAAAACTCTTCAAACAGCGTAAACAGGCAAGCAGAAAGTTTTATTACCTCAATTTTAGGTGATCGTGA
The DNA here is from genome assembly GCF_029784165.1 of Wyeomyia smithii. NCBI lineage: Eukaryota > Metazoa > Arthropoda > Insecta > Diptera > Culicidae > Wyeomyia > Wyeomyia smithii. The sequence goes on from NC_073695.1 coordinate 102,941,230, forward strand.
TTTGTTACCGTTTCCCGTTTCCGTGCTAAATTCACAGCTTTGAAAGTATCGCATTAGTAGCAGTAGCGAGCGTGTTCGATTGGTCATGTTCGTTAAATCAGTTTGTTCACTAATGATGAAAACCACTGGGCATCTAGCTTTTGTTTTGATTTGTTATTCAATCATATTCGTAAGAAAAACTTTATTTGGGATATTTTTAGCACAACTTTGTTGGATATGGTGCAATGAATGAATAGTTATTTCATCCACGTGAGACTCTTGTTCTTATAGTTTGAAATATTCACAAACATCTTTCGTTACAGCACAATAGCACAATTTTTGTTTTGATCGATCAGTCCGATGTTATCGTCTGAATCTGCACGCTAAACTGTGCTGCACTTAAACTGGGTAGGTTATCCCTTACTTGTGTTAAAGGTAGGGGAGTACTGCCGTCAAAACTTTGCCTTCCAATGATAAAATCATCATGACATTAAAATTTTATTTAAAATGCTTACACACAGTATCTTATTCCTTAATATGCACTGAAAACAAACGTTAAGTCTTGATTTTTTTTTTTTCATTTATAAACATAATTATTGGAAAATAAGTCAGGCAATTACAAGGCAATCCACGGGTGACGTTTCACTGCTTGTACGTTTGTTATTGTCGCTGTTTTTCAAGCTGCAAAACCAAAACACGACCAAAATATCAAAAGTGATTTTTATTGTTGTATTTAGGATTGGCTACCGATCAGACAACATTGTTGAAGGTAGCTGCGTAGCCGCAAGGTTACAGAGTTCGCTTTGTCACGATGGTCGAATCTTAGTAGAATCAAGGCCATTCGATGTCAAAAAGGACTTAAAGCGTGGGTTTTTTGGCAGGCTCCTCACCAGTTATCCTTCCTTTACGCTGAAATCTACAACACCTTTGCGTGACTTCCTCTTAACAAAAATAGGTCCCTGTTATCAATAAAACTGGCCAGAAGGACGCACGACGAAACTTTTCAGGGAATTATAATTGGTGATATTTGGCAGGAGGAACAAGGCTCGGTAAAGCAGAACAGTAAGCGTGTAAAAGGAAAGATATCATATTACACACAAGCACTGATAAAAAAAATAAGCATGCCACTTCTCAATAGCGGTGTTGCTAATAATAGAAGTGCGGGATACAGCAGACATCCTGGTATATCTCACAATAGATCAACGATTCTGGTCGCAGTGAGGAAGTCCATATAGGAAAAAATCACAAGAAGGTTGTATGCAAAGCCACGACCGCAAGGTTGAAGTAGAATACTTTTACAAGAAAGATATCGCGCCGTTATTTGCGTTCTGCATGATCGTAGCCAAACACTAAGCGACGCAGACACGTAATAATAGTCAGAGTATGCATGTAGATGAAGATAATTAACTTTTGATTAAAGCGCAAAACGAGAAAATATTAACCCTTCAAATAATCATTTGTGTTCTTCAAATTTCAGTTGTTCAATTTAATATCCGATGAAATGTTTGTTTATTATCTGATGAAGCTCTTATATAGGCCAAATGATGCATTCCCAATTTACTAGGTCCATAACTCTGCCGACCGTGCTTGGGAAAGCGCGGTATAACGACCAATCAGAGGTCGAATTTTGTGTTTTGACAAGGCTTAAGAGTTTTTAATAGTACAATAGTTCGAATGATAAAATTGCAATTTCATGCATTTGGTAGGAATCTTAGAAGATTTTCTAATCGATTGCTGCAAAAACGAAGGAAATCCATCGAAAACTAACGGATTTATTAGCATTTGAAATTTTTCTCACTTTTTTCAGTTTTAGATTTTCATTTTACATCCTTATGTAGCCGAACTTCCTGAGAGAAGTATTCTAATTCAAAATTAAATCTTCATTTATTCATTTGTTGTCCTTATAAGGACAATTGTTCAATTTATCATAGGATGTAGTGTTTATCTTACATCTCTGTGTTACCTTGATAGTGAGGACTAAGGCGCACGGTCAACACAATGAGAAAGGTGTTTTCACATTGAAAACTAGACACGGCTTTACTGGAGGAAGTGTTGGCAAATGCATCTACCGCTAATACCACCGCTATCATACGAAAGCGCGTCGTTTCATGTGGGGAATATCAACAACGAAAAATGACGCGCGTCTCAGCATAACCCGAACTGTTTCGGCGTGCTGCTCCCATTTACCTTTACATCGGCCTCAGGGAAGTACCGGCTGCATCTGCATCTACCGCTGAGGCTGTCACTATACTGCTATTGGTACCAAAAGCTATTAACTCTTCAAATAAGTGTTTTATTTGTTCTCAAAAGAACAATTGTTCAATTCAAAATCGGATTTACGCAATCGCATCTCTGTAATATTACCGACAATAATATTCTTTTGAACAAACTGATACAACTGTCCCATTGGGCCTCTGCCATAATAGACGCGAACCGATTCGCTCAGCTGTAGGTTAATGTACAGCCATCAGTAGAGCTGTACATCAACCTACGGCCGAGCGAATCGGTTCGCGCCGTTTTTCGCGTCTACTATGGCAGAGGCCTTAGAGAAAGTTGCTGGCTGATGTATTCACTTCATGCAAGCCTGCTGCTGATGCTTCCCGCTACCACACTGAAACAGCATTTTAGTGAAGGGAGTGTCGTTGCATCAGCTGAACCTGCTACTATCGATGCTGATATACCCGCTGCAACAGCTACGCTATGCATAGCCATGCCACAGTTGTGGCCGCTATACGCTGGCCCAACTGCTGAGCACCTGCAACGCTTTCCGTAGCCATGCCACAGTTGTGGCCGCCATTGGTATCCGCTGTACCTGCATCTGCTGGCCCTGCTGCTATCGATGGTGAGATCCGCTGAAACTGCTACGCTTATTCACAGCCATGCCACAGTTGTGGCCGCTATCCGCTATCGATGGTACCCACTGCTCGCTCCCGCTGCTGCTAAGGGAGGACTGCTGTCGTCGCTGTTCAGAACTACTATGAGCGGCTTCGACTAAAACAGGCTCTTATATAGAGATGAAAATAGGAATGAATTATTTTACGTACGTGGTGGAATGATATAACTTGAAAAATATGTGTGACTTCATTCTGGTTCAGAGCGATCATTTGATAAGCTCCACCTCTTTTTTCAGTTTCTAAAGTTTTTCCTCAGTTTCGTAGCACGGATGCACAAAAATGATTTCTTGTCGAGCCGGACCGATAGCACTCTCATTGAAGCAACAAAATAACAGGGGTCTTCACATCGAGCTCGTATACGAATACCGAGCCGTAAACTGCGTATCTTCCATTACTCGTCAATGGAGGTGAGTATTTTTACGGCTGGGTATTTGTTTACGAGCTCGACATGAATCCCCCTAACATGTTTTGTGTCGTGTTGTGTAGCTTGGTTGAAGAAAATGTTCCCGTCCCCATGTCGCATGTAAGCAGATTATTGCGTTCAGTAGACAGTAGATAGTGTATCCAGCGAATAAACACCGATGGTGCTCTCACACACGCAACGGTTTTAACCCGTATCTTATTGCGGTTTGTAACATCAAGCGATTTCGTTTGCTCGCTGTTGCGTGTTGCATCATGTTGCAACTTGGCAGCTGGGAGACGACGAAATTCTGTTTATGCTGATCGATTGAATCGACTTCATATTAGCTCTGCATAGTCGAACTAACTGCTTTTGTGAATGCGTACTAACAGGGCAATTTATTATTCAATGTCGGTTATGCTGATCGCAGCCTTTGCGCTGCCCCTACAGTGGGGGGGTTTACTAAATAAAGTGAAAATTAGACAACTACAACAGAATTTGATTGCATCCCGCACAGAATGTCTGCTTGTGTTGATGCCAGAAAATTATTAACCTTCAATTATTTTTTTATTTGCCTTCAAAAAAGCATTTTGCTGTTCAAAATCGGTTGCTAATTACAACCTTTGAGCTGCCCTAACATTGGGGGAATTAAGATACACGGACAACATGCACTGTGGAAGCTATTTCACATTCAGTAAATTAGACGGGTGCGACAAATTTAAATTGTTAGGATGCAACACAGAATGCTTGCTTGCGTTGACAAAAATTATTAACTTTCAATGACTTGTTTATTTGCCTTCAAAAAGGCATTTTGATTTCCAAAATTGGATTTCCTGATGGCAATCTCCATGCTGCCCCAACACGGGGGAATAATGGCTGTCTGGCGACACACGCTGAGAAAAACTGCGCTGCTCCTGAGACGTGGTGACCAACCACAGGGCTAGTGCTGCTGCTAAGGAAGGACGACTGCTGTTGTCGCTGTACACACGCTGAGAAAAACCGCGCTGCTCCTGAGACGTGGTGACCAACCACAGGGCTAGTGCTGCTGCTAAGGAAGGACGACTTGTCGCTGTCTAGAACTATTATGAGCGGCTCCGGCTGAAACAGGCTCTTATATAGGGATGAAAATAGGAATGAATTATTTTTCGTAGGTGGTGGAATGACATAACTTGAGAAATATGTGTGACTTCATTCCGGCTCAGAGCGATCATTTGATAAGCTCCACCTCTTTTTTCAGTTTCTAAAGTTTTTCCTCAGTTTCGTAGCACGGATGCACAAAAATGATTTCTTGTCGAGCCGGACCGATAGCACTCTCATTGAAGCAACAAAATAACATGTTTTGTGTCGTGTTGCGCAGCTTCGTTGAAGAAAATGTTCCCGTCCCCGTGTCGCATGTAAGCAGATTATTGCGTTCAGTAGACAGTAGATAGTGTATCCAGCGAATAAACACCGATGGTGCTCTCACACACGCAACGGTTTTAACCCGTATCTTATTGCGGTTTGTAACATCAAGCGATTTCGTTTGCTCGCTGTTGCGTGTTGCATCATGTTGCAACTTGGCAGCTGGGAGACGACGAAATTATGTTTATGCTGATTGATTGAATCGACTTCATATTAGCTCTGCATAGTCGAACTAACTGCTTTTGTGAATGCGTTCTAACAGGGCAGTTTATTATTCAATGTCGGTTATGCTGATCGCAGCGTTTGCGCTGCTACTACAGTGGGGAGTTTACTAAATAAAGTAAAAATTAGACAACTACAACAGAATTTGATTGCATCCCGCACAGAATGTCTGCTTGTGTTGATGCCAGAAAATTATTAACCTTCAATTATTTTTTTATTTGCCTTCAAAAAAGCATTTTGCTGTTCAAAATCGGTTGCTAATTACAACCTTTGAGCTGCCCTAACATTGGGGGAGTTAAGATACACGGGCAACATGCACTGTGGAAGCTATTTCACATTCAGTAAATTAGACGGGTGCGACAAATTTAAATTGCTAGGATGCAACACAGAATATATGCTTGCGTTGACAAAAATTATTAACTTTCAATGACTTGTTTATTTGCCTTCAAAAAGGCATTTTGATTTCCAAAATTGGATTTCCTGATGGCAATCTTCATGCTGCCCCAACACGGGGGGAATAATGGCTGTCTGGCGACACACGCTGAGAAAAACCGCGCTGCTCCTGAGACGTGGTGACCAACCACAGGGCTAGTGCTGCTGCTGAGAAGGACGACTGCTGTTGTCGCTGTCTAGAACTATTATGAGCGGCTCCGGCTGAAACAGGCTCTTATATAGGCCAAATAGCATGTTTTCAATTGCAAGGTATATGATCCTGTCGACCGTGCTTGGGAAGCAAGCATATAACGACCAATCAGAGGTCGAATTTTTCGTTTTGACAAGGCTTGACTATTTTCAATAGTACAATAGTGTGAATATTAAAATTACAATTATCCTATTTTGGGAAGAATCTTAGAAGATTTTCCAATCTATTGCTGCAAGAACGAAGGAAATCCATCGAATACTAACCGATTTATTAGCATTTGAAATTGGACATATTTTTCACTTTTTTCGGTTTTAGATTTTCATTTCACATCCCTATGTAGCCGAACTTCCTGAGAGAAGTATTCTACTTCAAAAAAAACATTGTTTTTCACGCTTCTGGATCCGGATTACATCCAAGTTGCGACCGATCGAACATAGGTACATAAAGCTGTCATAAGTTAAAAACAGACTGAAATCAGCTGATTGCAACTGTCTCGTGGATTGCCTTATGGGGATTTCAGTTTTGCTGGATTTCAGTTGTTTCAGGGCAAACCAATCAAAAAGTAGGTACCAGAAACGCTGGTACTAGAATCAATGAGTGGTAGATAGAACATATAAGCATTTTGACAGCCACACCAATTCCCTGGTTAAACTTACATCTATCTCAGCTGGTCTTGAGGTACGATGCTGGTCTAACAAGCCAGATGTCGTAGGTTTCGAGTCTAGGCTCGGGAGAGACTGTTAGTGTTAGCGTAGCCCTGCAATTATCCTGTACACTCAGAGCCGGATTTACGATTGTGGGGGCCTGGGGCCCAGTTTACAGTGGGGGCCCCAGAATAAAACAAACCCTTTTTTTATCGTACGAGTTAAAAACACTTATTTCTCATTGGAAAGTTACCAAAAATTTGCTAGAATTTTTTCTTACGATTTTTTTTTTGCAGAGAACTTATTGATTGAATAATCAACATTCAGCTCCTTCAGAATATTGTACTCTCAACTTGACAATGCTAAGTTTGACAGCCCTCCACTCTCTATTGTCGTACGCAACCTATTTTCAATCAATTTCATCTTCGATAAAGACCTTTCTCCAGTTGCGTTCGAGATCATTAGGCTCAAATAAATAAATGTATGCAACTGCTCGAAATCCGGGATTTTTTTCTTGATATCTTAAAACTAAAAACCTACCGCAATTCGAAAAAAATGCGATCCGCGAGCAAAAATTTGCACACAATTTGAGAAAGACTGCGCAAATATAAGGCTACGCTGGCAATAATCTACAGAACCTAGGAAAAAACTAGGGGTAAGCGGGGTAAGACCGCCCCCTTAAGCAATTCTGTTTATAGAAAAAAAAGTTGCGGCTGCAATTTCATTTTTTCTTCGCTAAGAGGTTCTTCTATTCAATACCCGCATTTAAAAAATAAGAACTGAAATATTTTTGTTTATTTTCCAGTTTTTTTTTTCAATTTTTAAAAATTCATTGAAAATGTGCAGATCTTTTTCATGCGGGGTAAGCCCGCCCACCAGCGGGGTAAGATCGCCCACCATTTTTTGAGGATACACAATATTTTTAGGGCCGAAACGGTTGATTTTATCGGTATAGTGTCTCTGACAAAGTTGTGGATGGTATTTTTTTTTCTTTTTAAATTAAATATACACTGTGAAAAATCTGAAAAAAAAAATTCTAAGTTCAACTTACTTTGTTTTCTGATTATTCAAGTTCAGATCAATGTTTAGGTAACTTTTTTGGTTTTCGAAATAAATAGATTTTTCAGAATTGGGGGTTTTCAAGATATTTAATTCATAATATACCTATCTTTGAGCTAAAAATTAAAACTCATTAAACCTGTCTGTATGATTCTTTTGAAGACTTATTATGTATAGAAAAATACTAATAATTATTCTTTCGTTTATTTATATTTTCAATTTTCTATGTTTTTTTTTTTTTTGAAGAACAAAATTATCAACGACTCTATACACCAAACAAACCGTCCCAAAAAAAATTCTCCACAAAAATTTAGCTATTAATATTTCTATTACTCCATGATCCAACAACCATAAAATTTTAGCTTACCTTTTGTAGATTTAATAGGCAAAAACATATTTTTTCAAATAAATTTGAAAAAAAAAATATTTTTAATTCTATTTTTATATCTTTTCTTTAAATTTTTTTAGAGTGTGTATTTTTTTCGGAAGTAAAAAACTACTATTTTCAATTCTGCCGGAGACGTCATACCAATCAAACAAACCGTCATGGCTCTAAAATTATTTTGGTTCATTAACACCATTTTCACACAGGTTTACTTTTTTCAAAAATAAGTCTTGTTAAAATATATTACTAGAAAAGCTTCAACCAAATCGAAAATGGTCGATTAACATCGATGTCTTATGTGGCTTGAAGTTGCTTCACTGATCCTGTAAATATTCCCTTTGTAGTGTCGAGGCATTTGGGTCTTGAAGTAAAACAACAAGCAGTTGGATTCGTGGCGGTTTTACCCCTTGTATAGTGGGCGACTTTACCCCCAGTGGAACATTTTCATATTTGACCGAAAAAGTAGTCAAAATTACAAGATTACTCATGGCCTTCGATATTCCCGAAAGAAGATAGATTCAGGCAAGCGATTAAACGTATATTCACGAACAAAACAATAGATTTTTAGGCTGAAAAACCTTAAGTCCCGTTGCCGCAAAACAATAGCGCATTGACTGGTTGCCAGCTGAAAGGTTGTTTTTGATTATTTCTGCGACCGTTCGCGCACTATCAAAACAGAAAAACGTGCAAAATGTTATGTAATTATACTGTGACAGACACGTTAAAGAAATTTTTCAATTATTTTATAACTTGGTAGTAAAACTACAGTGGGCGGTCTTACCCCGCAGGGCGGTCTTACCCTGTTTACCCCTACACACTTCTGCAGGTCAATAAAATCTGCACACGGACTCTGAAAATCTGCATTTTGCAACGCAAATCTAGTATCCCTGATTCGGACAGATAAACTTATTTTCGGAATCAACAGCAATGTATTAAAAAAACTTGTGGATTATCTTCTTTCCTGCTTGATTTCCCATGCGCGCTGGTTCGATTCAAATGGTGTGTTAATGTGTGTCATTCCAAGAGAATCGAAGGTGAAATCTTATGGATGTGGTTGTGATATTGGCGCTCGCGAAAAAATAACACTGAAGGAAAGTTTCAGATTGAAATGGTCTGTTCAAATTTTCTTACTGTAAATTGAACTTTTGATTGAATCTCATTTTTGATAGAGAAAAGAACTTTTTCTCGTTTTGTGGGGGCCCCAAAAATGGGGGGGCCCGGGGCCCGGCCCCCCCCTTAAATCCGGCTCTGTGTACACTAAATAGTTCGCTGCGAAGTCTTCGTATAAAAAACAGAAGGTCGAGCTCCGAGTCGGAATGTAGTAACAAGGCTTTGCTTTTTTTACTCTTACATTTCACCATAAAAATATATTATCGTGTAAATAGTGTTACCAAAATAACTATAAAATAATTGTCATTACTGTGTCAGTGGTACCGATATAAAAGCCGGTAATGCGACTGTTATGTCGGATCTGACGCTTATAGCGTTATTTTTGGTTAGAAGCGAAGTAACTTTGCATTAAGTTAAAAATTTTGGATAAAGAATTGAATACTAAACAATTTTCCAAATAATGTTTTTTTTTATTGTTAAACATTCTCCGTGCGTGTTGTCACGCAACTTCATACCCCCTCCCTCATATGTCACGATTTTTGTAACCCCTTCTCATCCATACGCATGACTATAAAACTATAAAACAACGACACGTTACTGTCAAGTGGATTCCACTTACTTCTGTGCTAATAGATTAAACATTTCAGATCTACGTGGAATACACTTGCGTTTCAATTGGGTTGTTTAGCTACTCACGGATCTCTGATTCTTATATATCAGCTGAAAGTGTGTAATTTTCGGAGCAAAACGTGTTTTTTTTTATTTTATATCATTGTCCTTTGATTTTTAAATGAAGAATAAAAATTGCTCCAAATCGCTACAATGACAATTGGTATATGAACAAACTACATACATAAGACATACGTAACACTCAGAAATAAATCTTACAAAAAAGTTTGTACAAAACGAATTACTCGAATGGTACCAATACTTTGAATAAAATCACTGTTTGAGTAGTTTATGAAGGAAGTGTACCTGCGCAGTCCTACATTTGACTCGTTCCCACTCGAGAAATGCTGCATTGATATTGTAAAGCGCTTTTTGACAGTTCCTTATGGGATTTTCATCGAGGCTCGATAAAGCCGAAAAAAAGAAAATTCATTTCGTTTATTTACTTGCCGAGTAGTTGGACAGAATGGAGTACGGGGTACTGTGGGGCAACGTGTTCCAAAAAATCGCCAGTGTTACGTATGTCTTATGTATGTGGACGAACTTCCATTGTAACGATTTCAAGCAGTTTTAATTCGTGATTTAAAAATTGAAGGACATCAATGATAGAAAATTTTTGAAAATCATGTTTTGCTTAGAAAATGCAGCTCTTTCCGATGGTATAAAAAATGATATAGCTAAACAACCCAATTCACAGCACAAAATCGAGAGTTTTACATTTCGGTTTGCCATGTCATGCATATCAAAATCAATCTTTTCATACTCATATCGAATTTCTTTATTCCACCAGCTACCTCGTTTTGACCTGGAAGCAACCTAATTGCTGTCAAAACCCTTCTTTATTCGCTCGATTTTGACCCAGTATTGATCTGGTGTGCTGCCCGAAGCGCACTGTAAAATTTGTCAGCTTCAAACCGCCACCGCACGTCCTTAGTTCGTAAACAATTATCTGGCATCTCTTTCTTACTTGCGTCGTAAATCGCGATGTCGTTTCTTTATTCCTCAGCAGATTTGTGCTGACACAGTGGAATGAAGAAATTCGCTATCACATTTCAATGCTAAAATAAGTTAAATGTCAAAATACGTCAAAATATCGTGGATTCCATCAAAAATCGATATGGGCAAAGACAAGGTAACAAGATACGTGTCAGAATCTTCTCAGTGTCAGATCTTCTCATATTGGCCCTGACGACTCTGTTGATATTGGTTTCGTTTTTACTCGCGAAAGTGAAGGAAGAAAATATTTTTGCTTTTGTTTTCACACATAAATTGACAATTGCATATGAAAATTCGCGTAGGTGCGAATAGCCTTAAAAATCTCTTTTACTTGTGCCAGGGCCAATACGAACTTCAAGTGATGTGACGCCCCAGAACGACTCCCAGAAACATTAAGGTGAAAAGTCGTTGAATCCAAAAATGGGTGGGGGGGAGTTGGCTAATGTCCACGGTCCATACAATTGTTTTAGAATTTATATGGGCAGTTGTCCACGGAGGGGGAGGGGGGGTTAAAATCGTTGAAAATCTGTCCACGTGGTATGTGAATGGCCCCTAATGCGTTCCCTGTGAAAACGCTATTTTTTGTTTGCATCACCACAGCAAACATAAAATAGAACTTTCACAGGGAACGCAATAACTAATTACAAGTCTTGTGCCTATGAAAAATTCGAAGTGGTGGCTCGAATTCGACCATTATTGGATTCAACGACGTTTCATCTTAATGGTTAATGTGTGTGTAATGTGCATAAACTATCTAATGTCGTTTTCGTTTTCGCGGTGTAGCTACCCTTTTTCCGTGCTATACTTTGCAGCTTCAAATAAAACATTTTCAGTGTCATTGCATTGGTATGCGTAATAATGGGATAGCTGTCAATTCGTTTTGTTTTGGTCATTATCGCATTCGTCATTTTGTCTCGTTTCCATTTCATATGTCCTTCTCACAAATGTGCTGAGAAAAAATTTACCTGACACTTTACCACGTGGAATGAAAACCAAAACAAACCAGTTTTGACACATACGTGTGAATGTGTTGGTAACTTCCTACAGTACACTCTGCATTTTTCGGGTGTCATCAGTGACAGAAAATGTGTAGGGAGAGACAGAAAAAGGGTAGCCCGAAAAATCAAATAAAACATTTTCGGTGTCAAAAGTGTCGTATGAGTGTAGATACACCGCGAAAACGAAAACGACATAATACGAGCTTGACAATAACAACTACAGAAATGTCTTGTCAAATCGATAACACGCATACAGACAAAGTTGATATTTCTCATACGCGTTGAGGGCGTTTTGACCTTGTTTACATTACAGTCACATGCAGTGAGCTGTGCGTCTTGTAATCAGGGTTGCCACATTTATATCTGTATTTTTCTTCAAAAATATCTGTACATCTGTATATCGGGCCAAAAAATCTGTATTAAAAATCTGTATCGAGCAAACTAAGAAACAAACAGGTTTTTAAATTTATTTTTAAAAGTTTTCTTCTCCTTCGTCTGCAACGTTAGCTGTTAGCTTTTAAAATTGAGATCATTAGCTCATGGGTTACGCAATTTCTGACTTTAGACTTGTTATTGAACGTATGTGTTCTAACCAAGTCGAAGAATGTTGATTTATTTAGAAAAATCAAACAAATGATCTGTAACGGAAACATAAATTTACCATCCCGGCTAAGGGTGTCCAACATATCAGACCAAGTTAAGTCATTTGTTTCAATGAATCTTCCGATCAAAAAGTTTGTTTTAAACGTGCGATATTCGTTATTCAGCCCTTGTCGGTCAGTTGCTGATACAAATTTGGGGAATTGACCAATTTCACGAACGATTTAAGATTACTTATTACTGCCGTTTTTACAACTGGATCGGTCAAATCGCACCTCTTTGCAATTTGTTTCGCGAACTTTGCATAGAAATCCCGACAGATATTTCTAAACGTTAGTTTTCGCGCTGCGTCCAAGTCTCGTTCCACTTCTTCTGCATAGATACCAACATAATCCTGATGTTTTTTTTTTTTACAAAACTGACAATCGTGTAATCGAATTCTAACCATGAAATTGATTTCAGTTCGTCGGTATAACAAAAAAATCTGTAAAATCTGTATTTTTGACAATAATCTGTAATTCTGTAATACATATTCTGTATTGCTTTTTTAGTTCAAAAATCTGTAAAATACAGAAAAATCTGTATATGTGGCATCCCTGCTTGTAATTGTTCGTCTTAGATATGGGTCAACATGTTAAAATGATTGGGTTGGTTTATTGGTGTATTCATATGTAAAGAGCATTTGGTATGAGCGTGTGATTTTTTTTAGTGTACATTGGTACGCAAAAATCGGATGCTTGAATCCCGTTTTCGTTCGAAACAATTCGAATGTCCCTTTATTTGCGCATTTAAAAATGGGATCAACAATTTTCATTTCGTTCGAATTGATAACAATGATTGATTACACTGGTAAACACAGGTTTTGCTTGAATAAACAAACATCAGAAAACAATCAAAGATACATAGCTTTTCAACCATTCCTCTGAAATTGGGTGCCCCTAGCAGAGATAACTTTTTCAGAGACCTTAATGAGTTTTCCCGTAAGCGAACGTAAAAGCGACGAACCCGGTGGTCAATTGCTTTGCAGCCTTTTGACGCACTTCTGCATTTACAAGGGGCACCGAAATTCACAGGAATTGTTTAAAAGCTACCTGTGATATTTCATTGTGTTTGAGTGTGCAACTTTTTTTTCGCTTTTGTTGACCAGTGATATCTGCAATCGTTCAGGAAAAAGTGATATTATACACGATGAATGCTTGCAAAATAGCAAAAGACGTGACAATAAACATACACGACCCCTTTAATCCTATGTACAAACAGTATCCTGATAAGCTTTCCATTGTGATATACACCCAGGTTAAAGAGTCTTGAAAAGCATAGCAATAAATTTTTTGTAAAAGTTTGTCTGTCGCCTGTTTCGAGTACAGTTTGGTTACCTGGTAAAAACATCTTACCACACATTATAGAACATACCAACTCGAATTTTCAATCGATTCCGAAATTCTTGTACTCAAAAGATGGTCAATTGAAAACTCGATATCTTTCGACCGCAAACACGTTTTACTTTTTTTACACTATACAGATTTCTACACTAAGGCAACAACACAACACCAGCAGCAGTAAAGGGAAGGGGTACTTTTCAAAATACAACGACTAAACAAAAGTTTATATTGAAATCGGTATTTTTTAGATTTTCTCACGTTTAAATATTTTGTAACATGTACTCGCTTGTGTAATACTAATTATTTTAGAACGTCGTACTTAATAGTTGTGCGAGAATGTACATATGAGAGGACTTTGGAAGATTTTAACATGAATACATTCTTCGAACAAATCGGTTGAAGTCTGAGTCACTGGTGCAAACACACTGAAAATAGTAGGTACATGAGCGTTAAAGCACGAAAGCAATAACTTTAGTTTAAGGTTCTATGCGAAAAGTTTCATATGTGTACGATAACTATATGACCCTATCAGCTAAGTATAATGAATTTTGTGTTTCTCTCGATGTTGTAAGTCGATTGTACAAGCAATGGTGTTTCCTCCACAGTTAACTTTCCTGAATAAAACAGACAACATTAACCCAGAAGCGACAACTTGAAGCTTAAGCATATCTGTGGAATAAATGAAAAAAAAAAAGAAATTAAATTATTCAAAAAGTATAGAGTTTGTCATAGATTTATTGTTGGCGTTAGTAAACTGCGGTATGATAGTTAATTAACACAACGTATAAAAAAATTCAACTACAAGAATGATTAGCAATGTGTCAAATCATGTTTTTAACTAATAAGCAGACCTTCTTTGTTGGTTGCGGATTCCGTTGGCAAGGCAGCACGCAGCGATTAAACCGATCAACTCTACAAGGGCAACACCTAGCGATACCCATCCAAGCACAGCTCCGGCACTATCGATGAATTCACCCAAACGTGCGCTACAGCCATCTGTGTGCGGAATGCAAAGAGGAGCGGTTCCACTCGTACAGCATGATTGAGGCCAGTTGAGTCCGTAGTCCAGAGATGATTTCACACCGCAACATTGGAGCTAATAAGGATAACCGTTACTATTGTTTGAAACGTGGTTTGAAAATACGAAAGCTTACGTTTGATTGGATAGTGTCAATCAATTCACGGTTAGCCGGTACGTCTCGCTGATCGAAGACTCTTTGGAATCCTTTTTTGAAAGCTTCACGAGCATCTCCAACGTAAATGAATACCAGGGCAGCAATGACGATCTGTCCGATGATCAGAACCATGAGGAAGAAGCCATACTGAAAGAAAGAGGGTAAATGTACTCAAATCTCTAACAAGTTGCTCGCGTCTACTCACAGTCGTAGTCATGCAGTACGATTCCCGAATCGCACCGCAGCATCCGAAGAACGCAATAATGAACACTATTGAACCTAAGACGATGAACAATATTGATGGGGCTACAATGTTGTGCTCATCGCTGATCTGCTCGAATTCGGAGATCTTTGCCAGCGAAACTCCTCCGATGACCACTAGTGCAATACCGCAGAGCTGAGTGAGTTGGAATAGAAATTAACAGGAATTAGATGGTTTAATAAACATTTGAATATATTTGAAATTATTGGTCCGGACGATAATGTAAAAGTTTGCTGACGCTGTGACTATTACTAAAAATATAAATAAAATTGATAACTATGCCTTGATGCCACCCTCCCAGCTGGTCTCGAGGTACGGTGCTGGCCAAACAAGCCAGTCGTCGTAGGTTCGAGCCTCGACCCGGGAGAGACTGTTAGTGTCAGTAGGATCGTAGCGCTATAGACCGTTCCGATAATTATAAATACACTTACGATCAACCGTCATTTCAAATAACGTGCAGTATTCAACCAAACGTTGGCTGCGTCCTGTTGTTTACATCCAAAAGAAACAGATGCTGTCATTTTTTCTAACATTTAGTGTGAAATTTTGAAAATGCGTGGCCTTTCTCCCGAGCAAAGAAAGCGAATTTTGCACCAATGGGGCACCGTGAGTGGTCTTTCTATAAGAAAATTAGCCAGAGAAGAAGCTATAAGTGTCGGAGCAGTTCAAACCGCATTGCGGAAGTATTGTGAAGAGTGCACATTTACTGATGCCCCAAGACGTGGTAGAAAACCCGGGCCTGTTGATCCCACAATGGACAAAAAAGTTAAGGAATACTACAAGCGGCATCCTTCAGTATCAGTACGAGATGTGGCGAGAAAGCTTGGAACCTCGGCGAGTAACGTTATGCGTGCCAAGCGAAGAATGGGTCTGCAGACCCGTCGGAAGCAGAAGCAGCCAAAACGAAATCCAAAACAAGCTGAATCTGTGAAACCGAGAGCTCGGAAGCTTTATGACAAACTTCTGACCAAAAAAATGGGGTGTGTTATCATGGATGACGAAACCCACATAAAACTGGACTATAAGACTCTGCCAGGACCGCAATTTTATACATCACCGAAGGGAAAGGATGTCCCTGAACCAGTGAAAGCCATTTACGCCGAAAAATTTGGCAAGAAGGTAATGGTTTGGCAGGCCATTTGTGAATGTGGGAAAATATCTCGTCCATTCATTACGAATGACACAATGAATGGTAAAATTTACGTGGAAGAGTGTTTGCAGAAAAGGTTGTTACCCATGGTAAAGCAGCATAACAATCCTTCAATCTTTTGGCCCGATCTTGCTTCCTGCCATTACTCTAAGGATGCACTAGGGTGGTATAAAACAAATGAACAAGATGAATCCTCCAAACTGCCCTGAAATTCGCCCTATTGAAACTTTTTGGGCTTTGACCAAGGCAAAGCTGAGGAAATATGTCAAACCAGCGGACAATGTTGAAAAATTTAAAAAAGATTGGCTTAAAGTGGTGAAAATAGTCGGAGAACACACTGTGCAAAAGCTTATGAGTAGTGATAAGAGAAAAGTTAGAGAACTCGTGTATCCTACGAAAAATAATCCCAACTTGAATTGAAACTGGAAAGAAAACACTTATCTATATTTCAGAATAAAATGACTCAAAAAATCCTGTATGTTTTGGTTTATTCAAGAAAGAAGATGTATTTATAATTTTCGGAACAGTCTATGGCACCGCAATTGTGTTCTGTACACTTAACAGTTGGCTGCGAAGTCTGTGTATAATAAAAAAAGGTCGAGTTCCGAATCGGAATGTAGCACCAAGGCTTTACTTTGCTTTGCTTTGATGCCATAGTGATAAAATCGGAATGCGGTGAAAAGCGTACTCTTTCTTCAGAGTAAGTACAAGTTTACATAAAACAATAGTCAACATGTTCCACTGGAAAGATAGAATGCGTGTTTGATTTCTCAATGCAGCTTGGAAAGATCGACGCTATTAAACACTCTTGGCTCACATAACCCGCAAGTTTGATCCATAACAATATCGGCGTTGGCAGCAAAAAAATCAATGCTGCTACGCTGAATGAAATCATCGAGATTCATCAAAGTTTAACAAGTTAAAATCTTCAGGGTTAGTTAAATTACTGTCAATAAGACACGTTCGAACGTAAGATTTGCTGTGTAAAATGATAAGAACATGTCTTGAATCAATCAAATGAGCTAATAATGTATTTTAATTAAATTATGTACACTAAGGTCGTTTTTTACGCGGGGGATGCGTTCCAAATTTGTATGGGCCCGCGTAAAAAAACAACTTTTTTGAGTTGCAAATATAACAAAGAAAACCGTCCTTAAACGTTTAAACTTCGTTTGAATATGATAATGGCCAATCTAGAGACCAAAATGCAATATTTTAAATTTTGAGTATTGAAATGAGGTCGATATCTTGTACCGTTTTTGAGTAATGGAGGAAAGCAACTCGTGTAAAAAACGACCTTACTGTATTGGATACTCAAACATAGGAAAAAGTTTTAGGGTGGTATTCGAGACATAGAGTCTATGTTCGTGCGATTGGCAATCACTCCGTGTTTGCAGGAGCTAGTGTTTTTCTACTGTTTTCAATGTGAAAACTGCAGTATTGCGAAATTTAAGTTGTATCATTGTGACGTGCTTGCGAAGTACTTTCCATTGCATATTGTGTCTAATATCCACGACTTTAAACAGTAACGAATTTCCGTGATTTTATTTTCATCATTTGTCGCAAATTCGATATTCACTACTGGTGCTATAATTGTCTGCTTCTACTGTAAAGCTGTTGGGAAGGGCCCCCTGCGTCGCCCTCATGACGTCGGTGACCTGCAGTGTATGTATGCTGAGTATTGCCACTGAAAATGAGAGAGTGTATTGTTTTGGTGGTTGCGGACTAATAGTACACGTTCGGTGCTCTGAGCTCAGCACGGCAGATCACAATGCGTTAAAAAACAACGTCGCCCTGAAGCATTTTTGTTTTGATTGTCGCAAGAAGCAAATTAGCCTCAACGAAATGCAAAAATCCTGCGCTGATCTATTGAAGCGGTTTGACAATGTAACTGATGTTATTAAAAATCTTGAGTCTGGTATGCACAGTTTGGAGGATAGCCTTTTAGGCAAGATCGAATCTGTTGTTGTACCTCGTATCCTGAGTAAGATTACAGCTGTTAT
Source organism: Wyeomyia smithii (assembly GCF_029784165.1). Taxonomy (NCBI): domain Eukaryota; kingdom Metazoa; phylum Arthropoda; class Insecta; order Diptera; family Culicidae; genus Wyeomyia; species Wyeomyia smithii. The sequence goes on from NC_073695.1 coordinate 102,959,202, forward strand.
GCAGGATCTGTGTGAGCCCCGCTCTAATGTTAAACTTCGGACATATGCTGACGTTGCACGGGAAGAAAATTCAACTGCTGTTAACGAAGAATGCAATCTAATTATCACCGAAACTCCTTTGACCAGTAACACTGACGCTGCAACTGGCGGTTTGCTTCGCTCGGGTAGACGTCGCATAATTGCTAACGCCCCCGCAATATCGACTGGTTCTAAACTGAAATCGTCTCTCACTGCTGCAAAGCCTACTTGCACTCTTACGCCTAGTTCAACACCGAAGCGAACATCTGAAAAAATTGAACAAACTGTGATCATCCAACCAAAGGCTAATCAATGCGCTGATGTGACAAAACAGGCTATTCGCTCGAAGCTTGACCCTACCGTCTTCTGCGTCAAAGCTGTTCGATGGTCGAAGAAGTCAATGTTTTGCGCTGCTTCAAATGCTCGAGATATGGCCATAGAGCTTCCTCTTGCAATGATCCTTTCTGCTGTCCCAAGTGTGCCGGAGATCACGAAGCAAAGGATTGTAATTCTGCGATTGAAAAGTGCGTGAACTGTGAAACGATGAACAAACAACGTAACCTTCCGAAAGAAAACGAGGTCAGCATTAACCACTCAACGTGGAGCGTCAACTGTCCTATTTATCAGAGGCGTCTGAAGAATGCACGGCAAATGGTCAACTACTCGATTTAGCAATCAACCGAATTGTGCTTGGATGGCACTGGATCTACACCGGGGCGCAACGATTTTAGCACTATGGAAGTCACTGATCCTCCCACCACACGCGCTACTGCAGCCTGCGTTCGTCAGTCGTCCCGGACCTGTGTGTGAGGTTGGAGCAGTGGTCTTCCAAGCTAATATTACAGGCAAGTACGATGACTTTAATACCGCTTCAGCTTGTGACTCGTTCACCTGTTTCAGCCGTTTCGGTACCACGGAAGCCCCAAGCTTAGCGGACAACCCAAAAGACCTCGATGACACGTTGATCTCTTCGGCTGATACTGACGACACTATTTTAAATTCTGACTGCATCCGCTTATACTATCAGAAGGTTAGGGGACTCCGTACTAAAATCGATGACTTTTTCATCTCAGTTAGCGACGCAGAAATCGACGTGGTGATTCTTACCGATACTTGGCTCAACGACCGTTTCCATTCACCGCAGCTGTTTGGAACTGGTTATAATGTTTACCGCAATGATCGTGATCCTGTTAGTACGGGCAAAGCAAGAGGAGGAGGTGTACTTATAGCCGTATGCAAACGCTACAATTCAACCGAGTCAGTAAAACGAGAAGTAGTTAGTGATAGTGACATCGAACAACTTTGGGTTAACGTGAATGGTGGTAACCGAATTATCTGTCTTGGCGTTATTTACATTCCACCTGAATTTTCTACCTCCTCGAAGAGTGTCGATCGCCATATCGATTGTGCATTTAAAGTGTCTGAGAAACTACTGTTTCAGGACTTTCACCTACTGTTTGGCGACTACAATCAACCTGGCTTTCGTTGGAATTGCTCTTCTAAAAAAGTTCAACTCGATTTGCTAAACTCTACATTCACTACTGCAAACAGTGCACTTGTGGATGGAATGGCATTACTTGACATGCATCAGATTAATCCGTTCACGAATAACCGTGATCGAGCCTTGGACTTGGTATTTGCTAATATCAATGCAGTCAATCAGTGCGAGGTAATGCTACCACCTGAGGCTGTGACCAAAGTTGATCCGTTACACCCTCCCGTTCTTGTCACGCTCAGCTTTCCACCACTAGTTAGATATAATGAGGCACCTGATGATAGAGAGTTTGACTTCTTCCGCACTGATTTTGCAAGATTGAATGAAGCTTTGCACTCAACAGACTGGTCGTTCCTGGATACAAATGATATTAATATGGCTGTAACACTTTTCAACCAACGTCTCTTGTCACTCTTTCGTGAATTCGTTCCTCGACCCAGGCCAAAGCTGAAGCCACCTTGGTCAAATTGACGGCTTCGTCGTCTCAAACGTAAGAGATCCACTGCGCTAAAAGAGTATTCTCGTTTTCGAGACGCCTTCACTAAACGAGAGTTTGCTAGAACTAGTCGTCAATACAGAACATATAATCGCTTCCTTTACTCGAGATACGTGAGGCAGAAGCAATGTGACCTTAAACAAAATCCTTAACGTTTTTGGTCATTCGTTAACGAGAAACGCAAGGAAACTAGACTTCCTGCTCAAATAACACTACACGATCAATCTGCCAGTAATACTGAAGACATTTGTAATCTTTTTGCTCAGCAGTTTGCTAGTGTTTTCGCTACCAGTAGTGCCTCAATTCGTGATGTATAAAATGCGCTAAAGTTCGTTCCTGCAAATGTATGTGATATAAACTTAACTAGTTTCTCACAAAATGAAGTTGTAGAGGCTCTGAAGCAGTTAAAATCATCAGTGACCCCCGGACCGGATGGAATACCATCAATCATACTGAAAAATTGCGCATCTGCTCTTTCAAAACCGTTACAGTTAATTATCAACTAGTCGCTTCATCAGGAAACATTTCCTGAATGCTGGAAAAGGTCCTATATTTTTCCTGTGTTCAAGAAAGGAAACAAAAGTGATGTTACAAACTATCGGGGGATTACATCGCTTTGTGCTGGGTCAAAACTGTTTGAGATTTTGATCGGTGGCTCGTTGCAAAGGAGAGTTACGCAATACATTTCAACGAATTAGCATGGTTTTTTTCCTGGTCGCTCAATTAGTACAAATCTAGTTGAATTTTGTTCTTTTTGTCTGCAAAATATAGAAAATGGAGCACAAGTCGACACGGTGTATACCAACATTAAGGCAGCGTTTGACCGCGTTGATCACAATATACTGTTAGCCAAATTAAAGCATCTTGGAGCTTCTACTACCTTCGTCCGGTGGTTGAAATCGTTCCTTGAAAACCGCTATGTATCTGTAAAATTAGGGAACGCAGAATCTCGCGGTTTCCGGAGTACTTCAGGCGTACCTCAAGGTAGCAATGTTGGACCTTTACTGTTCTCGCTGTATTACAACGATGTCTGCTTGGCACTTCCTCCAGGATGTAGAATCGTATACGCTGATGACCTAAAAATCTACTTCGTAGTTCACTCAGTTATTGATTGTATTGAGTTACAAAAATTGATTGATATATTCCATGAATGGTGTGTTTGTAACCGTCTCAGTATCAGTGTTGCCAAGTGCTCCGTAATCAGCTTCAGCCGAAGAAAAGCCCCTATCGAATACAACTACTCTATTAACGGTCAGGATATTGAGCGAGTTACGGTTGTAAAAGATCTCGGTGTTCTGCTGGATACCGAACTCAGATTCCACGATCATTACAGCAGTATCATTTCCAAAGCAAGCAAGAACCTGGGATTCATAATGAAAATTGCTAATGAGTTCCGTGATCCGTACTGCTTACGAGCATTGTACTATACACTTGTACGCTCTGTCCTTGAAACAGCGGCAGTTGTTTGGAGTCCTTATACTGGGCTCTGGACTGCACCAATCGAATCGGTACAGAGAAGGTTCATCAGATATGCACTTCGAGGTCTCCCTTGGACAGATTCTGTGGAGCTTCCTCCATATATAGATAGGTGCAGGTTGCTGGATATGGACACATAAGAGAAAAAAAAGAGACGACATGCGTGCTGTATTTGTTGGAAAGGTGCTTTGTGGATCAATAGATGCGCCATGGATTCTAGCCAATATTAATGTTAACGCGCCCTCCAGAATTCTCCGGACAACTGACTTTCTCAGAATCCCTTTTCATCGGACTGCATATGGTCAAAATGAACCAATTAGTGCCATGTGTAAAATTTTTAATTCCGTATTCCATTTGTTCGACTTCAATATTAGCTGTGAAACGTTTAAATGTCGATTGCGTAGCCGGAGCTCTTTTTAATTTGTTAGTTTTTAAGTTTTATTTTTTTTTTCATGTAGACCCTGTTGTCCGATGATGTTAAGTAAATAAATGATAAATGATAAATGATAATCGAATGTTTAACATAAACAATGTTATGACACCTCACTCCGTGCTTAAAGAATTCTTGCAAGAAACCTGTCCTTCAAAAAGTTGGTCACAGTAAGTCGGATTTTTTCAATTTTTGTTTAGATTTTTTTTTATGCTTGCGGTTAAATTCTTTGAAGAAGTTTCAAGAACTTTCATTCGAGTAATTCGTCGATAAACAACATTTGTATCCAATTAATCTATAACTTCCTCAGTTGTTTGAATATTTATAGCATGTCAGTCGCAATCAGAATAGTTTTTCTCTTTCGCAAGAATAGAATGGAAGCAGACGAAATGTCATTACAATTCAAAAATAGTTCTGATTGAAGCAAAAATAATGAAAATCTGTCTAATTTTAGTACATTTATCGAGGTACAAATCCTTACATAAAACATTTTATGAAATGTGAAGGAAATTTGTATTTGCACCATACATCAAAAATCGTTTAAATTCGAATAACTACTAATATATGTGCGACACAAAATTGATCTTCCAGAACACGCTATTCTCCTCTTCCCATAGGGGATGTAACCTTGCGTTCCATGAAAGCTAAACAATATAATCAAGATTCCGATGGCGTATGCGCTGACTTGTTATGGAAATATGAATGTGACTATTCATTATTCACGTGGTTTAGTTTACACTATTAGTGCCCGACTCGGTCAATGTGTCCGTGTAACATTGCAATTTCAGTTAAAAATGATTCCGTTCGTCTATTTGGGATAAAGCGATGGACACTTACTGCATTACAATAGCTACTATTTGAACAAATACCCCTTCGACTGTACCCACACAGTTAACAACGTCACCACAAATTAGCCGAAGTAGAAACGACAATGGTTTCCAGGGGGTTTCCCTGATGGGGTATTGTGTGCTATATTACGTGGCCTTGGCATTGACACGTACGATGACTGTCTCGGCTAATGTGTGTTTGGGTGATTCAGATTTACTATAAGGTCTGGATGAAGTTTTAGCACAGTCTTAGTATATAAATCAGGTATTAAGTAAACAACGAAAACTTTCCAGAAAGTTAAATCCATTGCGGTTTTTTATAGTCATTATTGCTTAAAATCATTCTTTGTCAGAATGTATACGTTTTTCCGTTATTACACGAAAGCGGAACCCATAAAAATCAACTGAAAAGTGTAAAATTGATCTGAGGGTAGAAGTGCTTCCTTTTACAAGTGTAGCGCGGTTTGCATTGAATTTGACGTACCGTAAGCCGGGAGATTGTACCATACAAACTCATTGCTTGTTAGCTAACCTATGGTCAAAGCATTGAACTTCCTTGGTTAATTTTACATTTTACTCCCTTAGTTATGTATTTTGTGATATTTGTCCAAGAAATAAGGTTTTCTGATCCCCATGATATTGTTGACAAGTCACGGGTTGGATGGCACAACCTCAACCCTGTTGGCACAATCTCATCCCGACTCACGGTACTTTGTATCTAATGCTAAGCCGAAACTTGTCATGCAGTTATGCTGGTTATGCTTAATTAAAAACATCGCACATCAAAATTGGAAGACGATTATGATCCTCAAAATTATCAGCAATGTTGGAAGATTCAAATTGTTCGAAATATGTATTAGATTGAGAGTTTCTGAGGGTTAGTAAATAACTGAGAGAATGGTTATTAACTGTTTAATTCGCTTTTAGTGCGATAGGTGCGTTTATCGGGTATGTATGAAACTGACTAGCCAAAGTAACAAAAACTGTCTATTACATGTACTGTAAACGAGGGAGCTTATCGGAAATAGAAAATGTAGATTATAAAGCATATGTACTGATAGCGAAATTGCGGCTGCAGTCTCATCTACTTATCAATAAACTCGTAGTACCTTCTCGACAAGAGAAAAGAATTGGGACAGACCTAAATTGTTGGATCTACGTGCTGCATTTGCTGTCTTTCAGCAATTTAAAACTTTGTTAGTGAATTTGTATTGTGCTACGCACTTTACTGGACAAACCGACCAGTCCCATTAAATCTACTCTGGGTCAATTTTGAAAGCTTTGTTCATGAAATATGGATGGCTGACGGGACTATTCGTGCCAGCATTAAAAGACGATCAATTTTTAAAACGATTCTTTAGTTATAGCACAAAGCGCTGGAATCCGAAACGATCGAAAACATTGACAATAACAGGCCCAACGAATATAAGAAAGGTTTCTGATACTATTGACATTTTGTCTCACTCGGTCTAAGCAATGTAGAAATGAAAAAAAAAACATTTTGGCTCAGACCGCATCAAATCTCGAATATCTCCAAAATTATACGAGTTTGTTATGCGACATGGTCAGAGCTGTGGTGAAAGGCTTTAACGAAAATTCACGATTTTCACATTTTAATTTTAACAGAGAGGATTTCGTAGTTATAGATTCCAGGTAAATTATTAACTTTAAGGTTGTAATATTTTTCTGGATATCAGCAATTTCAACGTTATGGATTAATGTGATTGGTCGACTTGATGAACGATTGCGTTAGTAATTTTACGAAGATTCCGGCACAGGAACACAAAATAAATCTATTCAGTTGTCAAACAATTCGGCCTTGTGGTGCTGTTATCCTGAACACTAGTTTAATTGGTTTGATGCATGAACACTAAACCGTGAAAAGTGGCTGGTGAAAAATACACGGAAAACCACCGAACCGTGCCCATCAGGTCACCTTCACCTCACGCACAAGTCTTGTTCCTTTGTATCGCATCGAATGGTGCGAATCGTAAAGAACGATTGAAAGCATTTGAGTAAACACAGTAGCGAAGAAGCGGAGGAGGTGATATTGAAGCAGTTGATAGTACCGAGGGTGTCGTTGGTCGAGATATTTATAAATAACTCAGTGTTAGCGTTGAAAGATGTTATAATAATTCAAGTGGATCGTGATTTAAAATTTTTACTTCTTATACGATTTGACTATTCTCAACTTTTATCTCTCACTGTTAACGGCGCTGGAAGTACTCACGTATTCATGCGTTTAGCAATCAATTAAATGGCCTTTGTTTAAACGATTGACCAAGGTAAAAGAAAGCGATCGTGAAACATAGTCTTTACACGAACGATTAGAAATCTTGTTGGCGACCGTCACCGAGTTTGTTGTTGGTATTTTATAGGTACATATTTTGTTACAAAGTTTGGAGGTCTTTCTGAAAATAATTAGTTTGCTCAGAAGCAAGAATGTACAGTAAGGTCGCTTTTTACGCGGTTTTTTTACGCGGGTTGCTTTCCTCCATTACTTAAAAACGGTACAAGATATCGACCTCATTTCAATCACGTTTTCCGTTTTAGGCCACGGGTGATCATATATCAGTTTTCAAAAACAAATCACAATTTTTGGTGTAAATGCTCTAAATTTAAAATATTGCATTTTGGTCTCTAGATTAGCCACTATCATATTCAAACGAGATTTGAACGTTTCAGGACGGTTTTCTTTGTTATATTTGCAACTCAAAAAAGTCGTTTTTTACGCGGGCCCATACAAATTTAGAACGCATTCCCCGCGTAAAAAGCGACCTTAGTGTATTCGATTTATTGTAGACATAAACATGAATACATTAATTTTCACAACCAGAATAGGCTGTGAGCAGCATTTTACACGACCAGACTGATTTGATTGGAACCCGCAATTTGATTCGCACGATCGAAATGTAGGATGAGCTGAGGTTAGCATTGATACCGGCGAAGCATTAATTTAGTCACATTAAGCCGGCAATTCACTTCGGTTATACGATAGTGCAAATTGTTTTATAAATAAGCATGTTTTCGTGTTCAGCGCAGAACACCGAGTCTGGCTAAACCATTCAAATGGATGAGTGTTTCGTGTTTGCCCTCTCTCAGGCGCTGTTTTACTGATTGCTTTCTTTTTGAATAAACAAACAAAATATCACATTGGCTAATCTCAACGCGATCTGGTACAGAACAAATACCATACAGATTCACTTGTTCGAGTAAGTAAATCCGCTTCAAATTGAATGCGATCCACTTTGTACTGTCGTCATCGTTCTCGAGAAATGCTTGCAAAATGTTTGTCAAATATTGGCGTGCCAGTGGCATAAAATATAAACATTGATAATATATTGATACAACGGTAAACAACGTTATATATATATTTGCTTGAAGCAAACCATTTTGAGTGGAAAGCTCGCTTGAAGAAATTTACGAATATTTCAAAAATGAGAATCAATGCTGTTCAAACTGACGCATAAACCTTATCTTTATTGTACTCGATTTTTTTTCGGCTGCCGCTGATGACTCCACCAGAGACCTGTACTAACGATCCATTTGAGTACACGCAGGTCATCGAAGCTTCACTTGCTTTTTTCAGTCAGACCGAATTAAGGTGTGAATGAGGGTTCCCCTATTCAATCGCTTTGTGTATTCTACAACACCAATACACCTGCGCTGATGTTGATAAGTGAGCCTTGGGCGGATGAAAGTATTGTTTGCCAACTGATACAATATTAAAGATAAGATTAGAGAACATTCGGTTACGAAACAATGGTAGCATGTTAAAAACTTCGCTAGCATTTTTAACAGTAAAATGACAAATTGAATAAAAACTGGTCTGCAATTTGTTTTTGTTAATAACATTAAATAAACCGCGCTAATATATAAGCGTCAAACTGATTAAATAATTTCAGAGTGATGATGTCATGGCTTCCTGGATTATCAAGACCAGTAAATTAGTATGCTCCAAGTATGTATGTAGATTGCGTGGCTCTGACTATATCCAAGGCTAAGAGGTGAGCTCATTCATCTAACGACAAATATGCACACCACCATACTGTAAGCGTTGGTAGGTAAATAATAACTAAATAACACAACCAAGATAATAGCTCGACGAATATGACTGTTGAAGATAATTCTCGTGTATTTCACGATATTCTGAACCGTCAATGTTCACCAGACATTGCTAACAAAGGTATAATTGGCCTATTTGGGAAAACGTGGAGACCAAAACATGTATTTTTATTTGTCGTGAATTTTTCTACTCTCTTCAAGGACATGTAACACTCCATTATATGTGCAAATAAAATATGAGTACACTGTGGCTGTGGAACCTTATTTCAGAATTGCAAAGACATGTTTTACAGCTGCAGAATAAATGCACTCCACAATCGAAGTTAGCAAAAATATGCTGTGCGAGGAAGGTTTTTTGAATCGAACGTACAAAAAAGCACCAATCACAGTTCTTTTCAATAGACGCATTTTGCGTACTGGCAGGATACAACGGATTTGCTGCTATTGATGTTGCTTCCACGTGCGATATCTTAGTTGTTCAATGCTGTTAAAATTTTATTCATGAATAGAGTTCTGAAACGTCTCAGCTTCGTAAAATGACGAATTTGTGTGAGTATTGTCATTAAGGAAAACGTGAATGATGTTTGATAAACTAACTTCAACACCAAGTTTATTATTATATTTTCCCTTTGTTATTTAAAACAATTTAATTTTAATAAACCAGTGATTTTTGGTTTATAACATGATTATAATTTTTACATATGTAACACGATCATGTTAAATATTTGTTAACAAAGCTTTTAAACTGTCTGTTTAAATTCCTATTTTTAAAATGAGTTGAGTTGTAAATAAGTACTTTTTCGTATTGCATTCAAAATTGATGAAAAAAATCCATAAGGGACAGTGAAGCTTTTACGAGTAGTTTAACTGCTTTGGGAGGTGCTTTGTGCTAAAATTCTTGAGCATCGTCAGATATAGCGTTACCCGCCAAAACAAACTTGCTGGCTTGTGAGTTGTGTAGTATTCGAAGCAAAATCGTTGTGTTAGTAAGATTCTTTCGGAAAGCAAAGAGAAGCTAATGTGTGTTCACGCTAAAATTTGAGTGATCAATTGAACCGTCAGAACCTGAGAAAGCGAATTGAATTTTTCTCTCCTTCCTCATCAAACATAACCAGTGAAGTTATGGAAAAAAAACATATTTATCTATGTATTCCGAAGCGCAAATCTTGTACAAACAGATACATGGATACATCTAACTGAATTGATCAGTACTTTTATTTTATCGTTCTCAGCACATCCAATTCGCACCATGATGAGAAAACTGGTCTGCTATTTACTCAAATAGAATGGCTCACGAATTATTAGTCATCATGTGTTTAACCAATTCCACTTTTCCGCACGAGAGTTATAAGACAATGTTTTCTTTATAATTCAATGGAACCGATTCCGATGATTCCTCCTACATTACTAAATAAATACCGAAAGCTATTAATAAATTCTATCTGAAAATTAGAGTCGCTAAGGGTAGCTTCGACGCATGTAATTAATACATACAGTTCTGTAGAAAAAAATTGTTTTGCTGCACACACTCGATTTTTAAATAAATTCCAAATAGTTCAAGTGTAAAGCAACTACAGAAAAATACTCCATTCAAATAAGGCATCGAGTAATAAAGATAACTTATCCTGATGATATCTATGCAGTATATTTGCCTAATTAACGCATACTGGCGTAGCAAACATTTCACATTTGCGACGCAAATGCGTATAAAATTTGTAGCTTCCCTATGCCAGAATAATTGAGCATTAGTAAAAATAGATGATTTCATCGGCAGGAAATTTCTCACGATGAAACTAATTGATACAAATTTGGATTCTTGTGTCACTTGTACAGAAAAAGCATTAATTAACAAGTTCATCAAGATATAAACAAGCAACAGGTTTTTCCGCGACATTATTGTGCGTAGTAGTTTTCCTTGAACCTGAGGTTTGTCGTGCATTAAGCATTCTCTTTCATTTTTCGGTCTCGCTATAGCAAACTCTCAAATTACCTACGTTCAATATCTTATTGTTTTCCGTAAAATTTGTATTCTTATTCTAGTCACTCACCGAACAGAGCAAGTTGAACACGAAGAGCACATATTTTATAGTTGAGAGGCCACAATTCAAACCCATCTTGGTTGATTATTTGTTTGCACAAATATAATCAAATGTACCGCGCAATTGGCAGCTTTATCCGTAGCGAGTTCCGATTTGCAGCTGCTTCACTTCGCGTTCTATATTCTGTCCTGAGATGATCTCACTCTTCTTTGATTGCAAAACGCACTTTTACTGAACTATTTGTTACCGGTTACAAGTCCTTCCTCTCTTAAGCTAGTATTCTGAACGTCTACAGCACTTTAAATCTCGATCGACACTAACGTTTCGGGTGCATTGAAACGCTGTGTTTGTCCCCTATCCTGTTGAGTTCTGCTGTACGCACACGATTAAACCGATCGTTTTACAAAACGCGTGACGACCGATGTTTCGTGTATATTGAACTTATGGAGGCATGAAGTATAAAATGTTTTCATCGTATGCTTGTATGCAAGCGATTATAGAGCCTGGCTCTGAGTAATGTTACTGCCTGCTAGTAGAATATCAGACGATTCCTCCGACTGTATACTAATAGAAATGAGTCATCCACTTAGACGTGTGTTGGAATTCGCACAACGTCGATGCCGGTTAGTAGAGTTTGTGTTTCATCGCTAGCAACCTACCGTCGTTAAATGTGGAAATTATTGATAAGTCTGATGCCTTTAGACTATCATTCGAAATGGACGTAAGTTTCATCATAATGAACTGGAACTGAGTTAGAACACCTGCATTTCGGAAACTATTTGACCATTATGTTCAAATTGAAACTTCCACACTTTGAAAACGCTTTTTCAAACTTACTTATGTTAAGAACGCTATCTCATTATTTTATTTTTAAAAAAGAAACTCAAGAGGTCTGTAAATATCTATACCTGAGTTAGAACACCTGCATTTCAAAAACTACTTGAGCATTATACTCAAATTGAAACTTCCACACTTTGAAAACGCTTTTTCAAACATTCAAACTTACTTATGTTAAAAACGCTATCTCATTATTTTATTTTCAAAATAGGGTCAGAATTCGTGAAACGGATCACTAAAAATCGCGATGTCTAATTTTTTCAAATAAGTATTAAAAACTTCAAGAGTTTCACTCGGGAAGTTCATTTTTCAATTTTTATTGAATTTGAGTAAATTTACAAGTTGTTATTGTCATTTGAAATTTAGGTCAAAATTGTTTTTAAATAGACATAGCTTTTAAAATATTGCATCGAATTTGATGAAATTTTCACAGCAGATGCATCTCGAGTTGTAGTTTATGAAAATATTTTTTTTGAAGAAAAAAATATTATTTCAATAGTAACTATTCAAAACAATATGTTGAAAATCTATGTTCTGGGGCACTGAAAAATCTGAAAAAAATCACAAGTATTTTTGACGAAATTTCGAAACAGCCCTGAAAATTTCGCGGTGGTGATATTTTTTGATCAAAAGATATGGGCCTTCAAAGTTGGTGCCGCAACGCATTTTTCAAGCGAAAAATGCTCCTAAACCAAGTTTTCTTCAGTTCTCATACCAAAAAGTGCACTATAATGGCTAAAAGTAATAGCACGGGCGATCTTAACCCGCTGATGCGTTCTGTACGGTTGTCCCCTAACTAAATTTTGCATTATTTTTTCAGTAAAATGTGTAGGTAGGCTTGCGAGGGGCATAAAATATACTGTCTTCATCATTAAGTTGGGTAACAGACTTAGCAAATTTCGACTATTTTGCGACTAAAAATCATTTCTATTAAACTAATATTACGAACCTTACAGAATTTTTGCATATAACTGAAACTGGGATTGTCAATAGTAGTACTGCTCACTCGCTTCTCGCTTGAAAATGCGCTTGGCACCAACTTTTAAGGCCCATATCTTTTGATCAAAAAATATCACCACCGCGAAATTTTCAGGGCAGTTTCGAAATTTCGTCAAAAATACTTGTGATTTTTTTCAGATTTTTCAGTGCCCCAGAACATAGATTTTCAACATATTGTTTCAAATAGTTACTATTGAAAAATAGTTTTTCGCCAAAAAAAATATTTTCGTAAGCTACAACTTAGGATGCATCTGCTGTGAAAATTTCATCAAATTCGATGCAATATTTTTAAAGGTATGTCTGTTTAAAACAATTTTGACCTAAATTTCAAATGACATATAACTGTTATAACTTGTAAACTTGTAAATTGTTATAACTTGTAAACTTACTCAAATTCAATAAAAAATGGAAAATCAACTTCCCGAGTGAAACTCTTGAAGTTTTAATACTTATTTGAAAAAATTAGACATCGCGATTTTTAGTGATACGTTTCACGAATTCTGACCCAATAGATACTCAAGAGGTCTGTAAATATAGCTAAAATGCAAAACAGGGAATATTTTTAAAAAGAATATTCTGCTTAGTCAATTTCGCTAGGGCGACTCGAGCTGTTCTGTTTTCACAGACTTTGCAGCTTAGTGTACAGGCCGATTGCTACGTACAGACGGTGTTATAAACAGAGGCGTATATATTAAGGCCAAAACTTCTCAGTGCACCGGCGATTCGATGCTCCCAGTGTGCGAAGTAAACAAACTCATGCGTGAATACTTTTCACACCGAATGAGTGTTGCGATTTTAAATTTTTGAAACACAAGCGACTATATTTGTTACGAGAAATGTGAAAGATAGGTCCAGTAGTATGAGTAATGCATTAAATATTACAAAAAATATTGTAAGGACTATATTTTGAAATGGAGCACTGTATTATCCTGAAGTTGCCACCAAATGCTCGAAAAAAAACAAGGCTTTTTTCTTGTTTTTTTTTTCAAAGGACACTTGAGATGTAAGGTATATAAAAAAATATCATTGGATTGAGCAACTCTGGGAGAATAGAAAAAAAAATATTACTGAGCCGCTTGTTTTAAAAGTTCTTCCGCGGCGAGCAGTAGAAGTCGTGCCCAATTCCCCCTATAACCAAAATAAAAAAATTTTCATTATCTATATAAGTGTCGCTAGTGAAGTACTCATGGTTATATATTTAGATTTTCTTCGCAAAATTTGCAACGTTTTGGAAAAAAAAATTTTTTTTCGACAAAAAAAATTGTTTTTAATTGTTTATAACTTTTTTTTGTTGTTAATCAATCGCCAAAAATGTTGTACTTCACTAGATAACCTAATGAAGAAGCTACAGTTAAAATTTCAAGTCAATCAAATGTAAACTTTTTCAGTTCTACTGCTTGCCGATTTTGAAAAAATGGTATAAATTTTAAGAATCGCAATAATAAAGCCCCTATTATTTTTTTAACCTTCAGTCAGCTATCCCTGCGCCGTAAAGTTGTCCTTCCTGGGCCTTATTTTCTTCTTCTTCCTTTTTTTGTCTGATGTAAGGCTGCATCTAGCCTCTTTCGCGATATCGGACATGCGATGCTCAGCGACTTTGACGCGGTTGGCGTCCGATCCCACACAAAACTCGTGCATGTTCAGTCTGACGGTTGACCCAAAAGCATCGTAAACGGCAAACAGACCCGACAAGCCTTCGTTGAAGGTAATAACGGCTAATTTAGTCGCAATATCAACTATAGTCTTACCGCCAGAAATCGTTTTTGGAGCAATTAATACCATTAATTCAGAAAGAGCAGTATGTAACAGTATGAAACAGTAGCTGAAATCCCTATCAACATTAATTTTTTTCGTCGAGGCACTAACGTATTCCGAGTCTCCTTCGAACGCATTTTTTTTAGTCGGGTGTCGGTTACTAATTTTCCTCCGGGTTGTTTTGGTACTTCTTCTTTTACTGCCTTTGTGGCCACTGGCTTGTCACTCAAATTTAAGTACTTTCGAATATAACTCACAGTTAAAAAGTATAGAAAACCTCAAACAAAGAACGTACACAACGAGAACGGCAGATAGACTGAACAAAGCGAAATTGTAAGTAAACACGTGCTGTGGATACGCAGCGACGGTCGAAACTGGATGCAGCGACCTCTGTACTTCAAATTTGGAATACGATATCGTTCATAGGTAACTTCTACTAGTTTACAAAGCCTCGAAATTAAAAAAAACGAGCATCGCTAAAATAAATGAAAAATGTGATTTCGTAGCATTGAAGTTGTTCGATAGAAATTGATTTAAACGAATTTTGAGTTAAGATCAGTACTTGGGCGATGTAGATTTTGATTCTAGAATAGTTTTAGCATAATTTAAGCCAATAAAAAAACACAAAAAAATTTTTTTGGTGGATTTTACCCCTAAATAAATTCTTTTGTTAGAACAGCATCGTACCTCAACGTCAACAAGCTAATTTTGCACAGCAGTATGTGCAACTAGAAACTGCATAATAAATTGTCTAAATGTTGGTTTGTATATTACCAATTTGCAGATAAGGTAAAGTCTAAAATTCCTGTTGGTATAGAGACATAAACCTATTGAACAATCAAGTATCCAACATAATCAGATCAACCGTTCATCTTATTGACGTGGTAAGCTTTAGAAATGAAGCTCTGTGCATATGAGGTAACATCAATAATTGTATTTTTTATTCACTTGGAAAAAATCTTCCATTTTGGCAGATATGAAGAAATAATATTCAGTAACTATGTATCATTTTCCAAATCAATTCTGAATTTCAATTTTGTAATAATATAATTGGTAAATTTTCTACCTACTTGAACAGCCTCATAGATTTGAACTACAGCACACTACAGTTCAACAAAGCTGCCACTAACAGCTTCATAAATGGATGTAGGCAATCCATCTTCTTTGTGATTGGGGACTAACTAAATCACAACCGGGTGACTTATTTGCACCAAACGCGACGGTCATCGTTTGGAAATAGATGGTTCACTGTCAGACAGTGTACCTACAAAACAAGAACAAGTTCCAAAAGAGTGTGAATCAATTTGATTTGTGGTATTTTAATATTGCGGGGTTGACAATTATGTTGCTTTTTACGTCAGAGAACCATTTTAGTTTGAACTTCGAGAAAGAGATTATCATATAACATTAGAAACGCGGAGGAAATAAAAAAAAATGCGGAAATTTATGGCGTTTCTTTCAAATATTATTTGAAGTACTTTTAGACAATTATATCAACATTTTCGAATTTAGTTATCTGTATTTGCAGACTATTGCTTAAACATACCGAATAATCCAACGGATTATGGTCCGGGTTGCTAAGGTGCCAGAAATGATTCGGCCAAAACTTGAAATTTCTATCAGACAGTGTTGGGTCCGATTAGACTTATGTCATGGCGCTGTTGTCGCACAACATATTGACTCTCGGAGAAGTTGCCCTTCACCCATCGAACCATTCGGTCTTTTAAAATACCGATATAATTTCGGTATTTATTTTAAACCAGTTTTAATAAAAACAGGTGGCATTTTTAAATCGTTATTGGACGCTACCAAGCCAAACATTATCACACCAGCCGGATGTTTGGTTTGGAACTTAAACTTTACTTTCTCAGGAACATCCTTAACTTTTTTTCGGTGAAATGAACCGGTGTGTGCGACTGTTGGACACAGCATCGAAGCTGAAAAGCTCTTCGTCAGAGAACAGGATTATCATCATTTCTTTTTTCAGCAACGAAAGCAATTTCTTCGAATAAGTTGTTCGTAGTTCTTTTATTTGCTCCGTGATCAAGTGATCAAGTGGCGTTTCACTCTAGCTTTGGAAGATGCGTGGAAGCCTTCTTTGATGATTTTTCGCATGGATTTCTCAGAAATGTTGGGATTGTTGGCAAGTTTCCTTATAGAACGTATCGGGTTGTAAGCGCACCGCCGCTGTCAAAAATAAATAAAATAGTGCTTGTTGTCAATTTGTTTAGTTACTGTGCGTGAAAATTTGTAGTGTTGAAAAGAAATTTATTGGAGCTGGAGAAAGTGCTGGGTCTGGGAGCCGACTACTGAGACGTGGAGAAAGTAAATTTGTGTTTTTCAGTTCGGTTAGGGAGATGGCAAATATTTTGACATAAAATTCATCATTCAAAGTTTGAACAATGAGTTTGATTTGAATTAGCATTTTGCAAAAATATATTGATTCAGCGGTTCTCAACCTACGCGAAAGAAAAATCAGTAAGGGCGGACAAAGCATTTTTTTAAAATAATATTCATTTTTCAATCTTGCTCTCGAAACATGACTCTAGCAATCAAACAAACCATCAATTTAAAACCTAAACTAGATTACCACAACATGATCTATCATATCTTCCTTCCACTCTGCGAGAACATTCCAAGCCAGAGGGTACAATCGATTTGGAAAATATCGCCAAAGGGGGTAAGCGTACAAAAAAAAAAGGTTGAGAACCGTTGAATTAAATAATTGTTTTATTGAAGCTGTATTTTATGGATTTGATTGCAGTGGTAAATTTTATTCATATTCGATTGATCATTTGCCTTTTTTGTAGAAAGGTATAGCAATCACAAACCGACGATCTATAAGTGATCAAACGTATACCATTTGATTCAGTTCGTCTAGAAGAGCAATTTCTGTAACCTTACTCACTTTTCTTAATGATGGTTGCAGGCCCATAGCTACCTAGTGGGCAAAACGGGCTTAGCCCCCCACGCAAACGCATTGTCCCAAGCCTAGCTTTCCTAGTTTGTATAAATAAAACGAACCCTTTGACTATTTACACTTTTCAGGTTAGTTTTTGTATATTTAAGCTGAAAGCATTGCTTTTAAACAACTTCCCTCCCAAAAAACGTCAGTAAAATTTCTTTCTTTGCTTAGAACGCAACAATTGCTCAGGCTGGAACAGTTGCGTGTAAAATGTGACAAAATACTTACGATGATTTTCAACGGTGGATTACTATTGCAATTCCTCCAACGGTGTTGATTTTATCTCTGTGCCAACAGTTTGGGTTACGTTCAATTTCGATGTTAGACTTTCGGAGCATTGTCACGTTGCACATACATCGGAGACTGTCAAAATATAAAAAATACACTTTCTTTCGCTTACAAAGAGCGAGCATTCCAATTTAAAAAATTGGCAACATTATTAAAACTCAACAACTAACACGCTCAGAGAAAAATAAACGCATGTATATGTAAACTCTCTCTCTCTCTCGTTGTTTTTTGTTTGTTTTGTTTTTGCATACTCAGTTCTGTCCAAAATGAGGTCGATACAAGGAGCCTCGTACAAGCGACTTGAACCGCACAAAAATTTTGGCAAAAAGTTCACGGTAAATCATAAAAACGAAAATGTTCCGTTTGCGACTGAATATAGTTTCCTGCAAAACTTAACAACAATTTGCCAGGGAGGTAGTGGAAGACCGGCCTAAGTAATGGATAAAATAGAACTTTTTTCTTTTTGTCGAAGTCATGGTTTCATGGGTCATGGGTGTACCAAAACGACTGTATGAAGAAAATTTTGATTCCATTTCTTTGAAAATACCATACCGATGAATGGTATGTGTTTTGGCCTGATAAAGCATCATCACATTACGGCAAAAAACACAAACGCTCCTGAACAACCCCTGAATGGGGTCGAACAACCTCCTGAATGGGGTCGAACATTTGTGCCCAACATACGCAGCCCAACTAATCTGACTCAGTATCGTCGAATCGAAGATTTCTTTGGGATTTTAAGTTCTTGGTGCACCTAAATAACCAGAAATAACCAGAGAGCAACGAACTGCGAACAGTTGCTTGGTAAAATCAAGAGAGACTTTCGAAAAGTGAAAACGCTTTTGTTTCAGGCATCATGAAAAAGCTTCGTCGGAAAGCTGATTACAAACCTCTCTCAAATGTTCATTACTTTTTTTCGTTCATAATAAATGTACCTCATGAGAAATAAATCGGTTTTTTTAAGTACATATACCTTTCTGGCAGCAATAGGAAAAAAACCAAAATCCTAGCTGTCATCTGTTAGATCATAGATGTTGAATATAAAACAGTGCAAAAAAAATTTACTTTTCTTCTGCTTTGGCTTCTATGTATGATTTTTTATGTATTTTGACGCAAAAACAAGTTCCCCCGAATTTGAACTTATTTTACCTTAAGGGGAAACAGTGGCGCCATTTTGAATTATTGAGAAATCGGAAATTTTCGATGTTTTTCCGATGCCATTTTGTTTTAAAGCCAAATATCAAAATTCTAAGAGTGTGTCCACATAACAGCATTTTCTTACCCATCTTTGAAAAACAGAATCTTAATCGGATTCTACGGGAACGGTTTTGGCATGGTTTTGGTATATTGTACAAAGCGAAATAATATCGAGTATGGTTGCTCATGCATTGATGATAATGCTCTAATATCATAAAATGGTAGTCAAATTTTATCTCATATTGAATAAAAAAGTCTTAGAAATCGATTGGCAGGTGTCTGATCCACGTAAAACATCGGCAACATGTTTATCTTAACGTTACACAACGTTACGTTCATAAAGAGGGGGACGGGGGGGGGGGGGTTGTCAAATAACCACGAAAAATTACGCACGGGGGTGGGGGGGTTAACGTAATGACCACATACTCTTTTTTCTTGACTTAAATTTATTCTTACCAGCTCAAGAATGAAGCTTTTGCATTTTAGAAATATAGAATGTACTGAAAGTTTGATAATAAAAATGTAAATTTCAAGCGGCATTTGACAAATGTAAAGACCACGTGGTTGAAGTCGCAAGGGGGGGGGGGTTGGCCAAAAGTCCACGAAAGACCACGCGGGGGTACGGGGGGTATGAAAATTGATCAAAATATGATCACGTGATTTAGGAACGGCCCCCAACTTATTTGAGATCTGTTCAATGTGATATCAAGAGTATAGACGATACTCTAAGATACAATAAAAATTTGTCTTTACACGATCCTTCTTTTTCGGGAAAGGGGTCGCATTTTTGGCCAGGACCGGTCGAAGCATAAAAATCTTGCTTCAGGTATGAGACAGAATCATCGCGTCTTCGATATAGTTAAATGCGACCCCCTCCCCGCAAAAAGGATCATCTGAAGACAAATCGTTATTGTTTCTTGGAGTATCGCTTACACTCTTGATATGACATTAAACAGATCTCAAATAAGTTAATGTAACATCGAGATAAACCTATTTTAGTATTGTAGGGGAATCGGGGCAAAATTGACATGTTGCTGACATTTTACGTGGATCAAACAACTACCAATCGATTCCTGAGACTTTTTCACTCAATATAAGACAGATTTTTATTTATACCAAAACCATGCCAAAACCTTTTTCGTAGAATCACCATTTTGAGCTCAGTTTTGTCCGATTTAAGATCTGTTTTTTAAAGATGGGTAAGAAAATGCTAATATATGGACAAACTGTTAGAATTTTGATATTTGGCTTTAAAACAAAATTGCTCCGAAGAAACGTCGAAAATTTCCGAATTCTCAAAAATTCAAGATGGCGCCACTGTTGCCCCTAAAGGTGAAATGTGTTTTAACTCGGGGAATTTATTTCTGCGTCAAAATACATGAAAAAATCATCGTAGCACAGTGTAATCAATCTTCTTCGAAGTTGAGCTACTTAAAGGCTGGCTTTTGTGTATCAAACGTGACGTTCGCCAATCATTTGTTCGTTATATTTCTACGTCATCGTTTGAAAACAAGTGATTCACCGTAAGATAATGTACAATTGAGATCAATAAAAAATACACATTGCCAATAGAGATTACAGATGTACCGACCTTCTGCTTGACTACTATATATGACGGTGGAGAACGTATCAACCCCATAGAAAAGCTTGGATGAATCATGTGTGTTAACGTAGAAGTACTCCTCATTAAGCATATACTGTCTTATCACTATGTTTTTATATATACAGTATACCAGCAATATGACTTGTTCAAACGAGATATTATTTCAGTGGTATGTGTACTTTGCATCTGATAAGTGCATACTTTAACTATATTTCTATAATATATACATTATTATGTTTATTTATTGCAATTTATATTATGATTATGCAAAAGTTTGTGTTCGACCAATGACAAGTCATTAGCTTCTTTAATGTTTCAGTTTTAGGCTATGCTAACAAACCTTGTAATTGCTAACGAGACAGAGACAATATAGAACCCTTATTTATTCCAACAGCAGCTTATAAAGGAAATTTATTAAACGTATGTGAGTGCGTCTTGAACTGTCCTACAGATCAGACGTTTTTTCGGTTGCTTGTGGACTGGTCTTTGACTGCCTATAGCTTCAAAGTTTGTGTTTTGTCAGTGTGTCTTTTAAAGACTACCTGAAAGTTATTTCCCATCAGTCTTTCTCAAGACTACCTACTTTTGAATTTAACATTTCTTCTAACTTTTTTCGTATCACCTGAAATGGCTGGACGGAAAAAGAAACCTCGCATCGCTGCGGGGAGGAAAAGAGAGGCATCTCTTTCTGACACTTCGAGTGTCTGTAGTGACAATCCTTTTGATATTTTGCTTGAGCATGAAGCTGGTGAAATGGAAGTTACCAATAATGAAACTATACAAAATATAAAATCTTTAAAAAAGGAGAAAGTTCCACCTATTGTGGTAACTATTTCTTCTGAATTTAATATATTCAAAAAGGAACTTTCAACGTTTGTTTCTGACGTTAAAGTTACCTATCAAATTGGCCGTAGAGGTGAATGTCGCTTATTAGCCGACTCAGTAAAGGGTCGTGATCGTCTTGTTCAGTATTTAACTGACAAGATGTACAAATTTTTTACATATGACACCAAGAACGCCAAGCCGTTCAAGGTTGTCTTGAAAGGTCTCACCAACGATCAAACCGTTGATGAGATCAAACTTACTTTAACAGAATTACTTGGCATAGCCCCTACTCAAGTAATTCTAATGAAACAAAAATCACGAGGCGAAAACAGTCAGAGAACTGGAATTTCCCTTGTTAATTATTTAATTCATTTTAACCGCAATGAGGTTAACAACTTAAAATTTTTTGAAAAAGCACATGCTTTGTATAATGTGCGTGTAAAGTGGGAAATTTATAGGAAGTATGGCGGAGGTGAAAAGCATATCACCCAATGCCGTACTTGCCAACGTTATGGCCATGGTTCCAAATTCTGTAACATGGACCAAAAATGTCTTAATTGTGGAGACTCTTCTCACAAAAAGGACACATGTCCTGTGAAAGAGAGTAAAAATTTTCGCTGTGCGAATTGTAACGGCAACCATATGTCAAATTTTTATCAATGCCCAGTCCGTTTAGCAATTGTTAAGGCAAGGCAAGGTAAACAAAATTCAATTTCTCAATTAAAACCAACTTCAAAACAAAATGCTCCAAGCGTACCAGTGACGCATAGTTTACCTACTCCTTTGCATACCCGTTTAACTTATGCACAGGTTACAGGTAGTTCGAACATTATACCGCCTAGTGTTGGTAGTTCGAAAATGACCGTTAATATGGGTAAGCAAAACACGCTAGAAAATAATTGTACACCTTTTACTCCAGCTAATATTGCTGCCGAAAATATTTTTTCTAATGTCAACTGCCTGGGGCCTATTACGGCAGGTAAACTTTCTTTTTTGCAACAGGCAATGTTCGATCTTATGAACGCCATGTTGCAGGCAAAATCAATGTTTGAAGCCATTCAAATAGGCACAAATTTTACTATTAAAATTGTTTCTTATTTAAAATTTAGCAATGATTTTAAATAAAACAATTAAAATATTAAATTGGAATGCTTAAACTGGAATTAAATTGCTAACGCTAAACATCGTTCATGGAATAATTCTCAAAGTAATTCCAATGGCGAAATTTTATTCAATGATTGTTCTTCAGGATACTATTCTATTTTGTCTCTGAATAGTCCTACATGCTTTTCTTCTGTAAGAAACCCTTCAACAATTGATTTGGTGCTAACAGATCAAAGTCATGTATGTAGTGATTTGATCACACATGCTGACTTTGATTCTGACCATCTTCCAATAACTTTTTCTTTATCACATGAATCAGTTTTAAGTCCTATGAGCTCTGTTTTTAATTATAACAAGGCTAATTGGGAAAGATACAAAACTCATATTGAGAGAAATTTCAATAATGAGCTTGATTTGCAAAACGAAGTGAATATTGATTCCGCTTTGGAAGCATTAAAATGTGCAATTGTTGATGCCAGGAATTATTCTGTTCCAAAGGCTCAAGTGAAATTTGATTCATCAATAATTGACGAAAATCTTCAACTTCTAATTCGTTTGAAAAATGTCCGCAGACGTCAATATCAACGTTCTCGTGACCCTGTTTTTAAAACTATTTATAAAGATTTACAGAAAGAGATTAAACATAGATTTACTCTTCTGAGAAATCAAAATTTTGAGACTAAAGTTGAAAAATTGAAACAATATTCAAAACCATTTTGGAAGCTGTCGAAGATTCTTAAGAAACCTTCAAAGCCTATTCCAGTTTTAAAAGATGGTGAACGTTTTCTTGTATCCAATGAACAAAAGGCTCAAAGACTTGCTCAGCAGTTTGAGAGTGTTCATAACTCAAATTTGAATTTTGTGAGTCCAATTGAAAATGAAGTCACACGTCAATTTGATTTAATTTCTTCCCAGAATTTTTTACCTGCAGAAATAATTGAAACTAACTTGAATGAGATTAAATCAATTATTAAAAATTTCAAAAATATGAAAGCACCTGGTGACGATGGAATCTTTAATATACTAATCAAACATCTCCCTGAGAGCACAATGGAATTTTTAGTGAAAATTTTCAATTGCTGCTTCAAAATTGCATATTTTCCCAAATTATGGAAAAATGCAAAAATTACTCCCATTTTAAAACCGGATAAGAACCCAGTTGAAGTTTCAAGTTATCGACCAATCAGTTTGCTTTCTTCAATAAGTAAACTGTTTGAGAGAATTATTCTTAACAGAATGATGTCACACATCAACGAAAATTCAATTTTTGCAAATGAACAGTTTGGATTTCGCCATGGGCATTCCACAACTCATCAATTGCTCAGAGTTACTAATATGATACGAGCTAACAAATCTGAAGGTTATTCCACTGGAGCTGCTCTTTTAGACATAGAAAAAGCATTCGACAGTGTTTGGCATAAAGGTTTGATTGCGAAATTGCAAACTTTTAATTTTCCAATTTTCCTAATCAAAATTTTAAAAAATTATCTTACTGATCGAACTCTGCAGGTTGTCTATCAGAATTCAAAATCTGATAGATTTCCTGTCAGAGCAGGTGTACCTCAAGGTTCAGTCTTGGGTCCAGTCCTGTACAACATATTCACTTCAGATCTTCCTGATTTGCCTCCAGGATGCACAAAGTCATTGTTCTGCGATGACACAAGCATTTCCGTAAAAGGAAAAAGTCTTCGTGTCATATGCAGTCGATTGCAGAAAAGTTTAGATATTTTTTCTTCCTACTTGCAAAAGTGAAAAATCTCTCCCAATGCTTCTAAAACTCAAATGATAATTTTTCCGCATAAGCCTAGGGCTTCTTTCCTCAAGCCAAACAATAATCACGTTGTCAAGATGAATGGGGTTATTTTAAGTTGGTCCGACAAGGTTAAGTACTTGGGACTAATTTATGATAAAAAACTTACTTTCAAAGAGCACATTGAGAGTATACAAGCCAAGTGCATTAAATATACGAGATGTTTATATCCTCTCATTAACAGGAATCCTAAACTTTGTTTAAAGAACAAACTTTTGATTTACAAACAAATTTTTAGACCAGCAATGCTTTATGCTGTACCGATCTGGTCAAGTTGCTGTTCAACAAGGAAGAAAACGCTTCAAAGGATTCAGAATAAATTTCTGAAAATGATTTTGAAGCGTCCTCCTTGGTTTGGTACACTCGAATTACATAGACTTACTGGTGTTGAATCATTAGAAGCTATGTCAAATAAAATTATTAACAATTTTCGACAAAAATCGTTGCAATCCTCAATTGCTACGATAAGCTCTCTTTATAGCCAATTAGTTAGCAATTAAGTTAGTTGTAAGTTTACTTCCCCTTTTCTGACAAGTAGGTTTAAATCCCTACGAATGATAAGTCCTAATTGCGAAAGCAAACAAATCCTAACAATTAAAATTACAAATTTCTAACAGTGTTGAGAAGTCACCATTTGTGATTGGACACACATACTCATTATTTACTAATATTTATCATAAATACTTAAGCTACTAACAAATCCCCCCTTAAAAAAAAAAAATTAAACGTATGTAAAAGTTTTTTCGAATGGAAACGCAAATTTCCATGCTTTTGTTCAATTTTATTTGAACATAAATGAGGGCCATTGACGATGTTGCCAGAATATGTGATTGGTCAAAATTGCTAAAATCTGTCCACGCGGAATGTGGATGGCCCCTTTTGTCCTTAGAAGGTTATTAAGCCGCATTATAATTTGTCCTGATTTTCAGCCCTCAAAGGCTGCTGAAATGAAATGTTCGATTGTGTTTTTTTTTGGCAAAAAGAAAAGTCTAGCAATCCTTTAACCCTCTAGTGCCCAAGTTAATTTCTAGACGGGCTTCGGTAAAATTACTATGAACCATTATAAACACTTTTTATGTATTTATTGAAGCTTTTTAGAACTTCGACTGAAGCCCGCCAAATGGCGGTATTGGGCACTAGAGGGTTAACAGTTCTAGTCAAATATTTGGGATTTTTATAATTTGTTTACCTGACGCTTAATCAGAAACGGTAGTACAAGATTGTTTTGTCAACTCGCTGGTTGCAAACTCCAGAAAACATTTTCCGAAGAAACACATCGTACCGTAAATAAGAAAATCAAAAATCGGAATCATTCACACCTTTACTACCAATCTTGCCGAGGCATTTTTACATTGATCATAAAGTTATTTTAAGATCTCTATTGAAAGGGAACCCCATGTAATTTCGTTCGCTATCAGTCATTGTTTTCGGATGATGGATTATTTACTATGCAGTCCGTATTTGAGTTGGTTTCTATTTGAAAATTATTCTTGGGTTGTAGTATATATAAGTACATTCGCCGATTTAAATACGTTCGAAACTTACTTACTAGTCCTAAATCTGATTGATGCGCGGTAGCTATGTTAAAAAGAGATAACAACTACGTCGATGAACCTTAAAACCTATATATCTACTAAATATGCAGTGTTATAAGTACACGTTCATCACTAATTGTAATAACGAACATATGGACGAAATGGCTGTTGGCTGGTGTTTTGTTGAGTTTGAGGGCATGTTACTGTCCCGGTCGATTACTGCTTTTGGAGGCGTTAAAATATATACGATATTAAATTAAATAAAAAATAAAAATGCAGCTTGGTCGATCCGAGGATACTGGGGCAGTCATTTAATTATGGGATGTTCTATTTTAGGCACGACTGGTTTCGTTGCAATCGGCGGTTTTGTACTGCTGCTGCTGTGGATTGTCATAGTCGGAATTGTCGAAGCCATGGTGCGGGTACTGCTGGTGGTGGCAGCTTCCGACGATAGTGGCACTAGTTCCCGGGTTCGTTTAACCCGGAGCGACTGGTTATTCCCGGTGGGAAGCATCAGTTTCGGCTCCTTGAGCAACATCACCAGTTGGATGACACAGAAAATGCCAAGACTCTGGAAAGAGAGATGAAATCATATTGAATTACTGAGGTGTGAGTACAACCAAGCGATGTAAAGCGATAGGAAAGTGCAAAGCTTTTCGGTGTCGCTAAGAAGGTGCTTTCTGTTGTGCAGAGCTTTTTTAGTACATTCTATTCATGCTATAAACATAGAGAAATCCGCAGATGGCGTTGATCGACATTATGAAAAGTTAACTAATATATAATCGTATGTTTAACGAAAGATTAAAATTGGTCTGGTATTTATTTTTTTCAGTTTAGTTTATTAAATATTGCGGCTTACATGTACTGTATCGACAATAAAAGGAGCTTTATTTTGCATGAGAATATGTTTTTCTTGTAATTCAGGAATGCATAAGCGAACGTGACGAATCTGTCCTCATTCACCCTATGCATTGAATTAAAGTAGTAATCACCAACCGTTGGGTTTCAAATCTAAGAAAACAGTAATAAGTATACTGGTGTTACAAAATTGGGTTGGGGCTAACATAGTTGATAGGAAAGTCGGTGTTCGTAAAGTTTATGTAACTGCTTAATACCTTCACTGATTTGAAGTGAATTATAAAGCAAGAAAGTTTCTAATCACGTTCCGCCCCTTACCTCTGTACAAGGCTTTCATTTTATCGAATCATAATATTCACAAAGACAACTTATCGTGAACCTTCCCTGTCGAGAATTTTTGACGTTATAAAAAGACACACAGATTATATTATTTTTCCACAAGGGTTTTCGAATGAATATCAACGAAGTGTAAAGTACCTTTGTCGTTCTGTTAATTTGCATGATGCGACAGGCTTACATGGATATCTGTAAAGTCTGGTATAAATTTAGAATTTTGTCTCTTATTAAGCCGGCAGATCTTCATCTTTCGACTAGGTTTGAAGAACACGATTGTTTTGGTGCGTCTACTTTTTCTAAGTCCCTTTAAAATTATGAAAAAATGAAAACCAAATTTAGTTGGGAACAAGAACGAAAAATACGAAATGAATTTTTTGTACGCCTCAAAACTATAGTGACTTTGAAGAATCTTCTGCAAACTTGTGTAGTATGATCTTCTTCATAAACGAGATGAGTAGGAAGGCATCAGAAATGACGCAATCGTGCCAAAAATTCGATGTAAATAAAAATTCAGTTCAAACAAGCTGTACAGAGGATAAATACTTTTCATTCAGCTTAATTGAATAGTAAAATAAACAGTGTTTATCTTAAGTAGAGACGTGTATTTTGTTTAAAAAAACGTGACGTAAAGTTTGGGAAAACCACGACCCATTGCAGTACAAGACATCTGGGTTTGTATAGTTAAACTTGACAATGCACCAATGCATATATCAACAACATAGCCAAGAAGAAAATTAGTTATGGGTTACTCGCAAAGTTTAAATTCGTTCTTAGTAGCTGTTGCCAAGTATCTGCATATTCAATTAACACGTGCCATTGTTGAGATTTCAGTGTCACTATACAAAAGATACACACATAAATTTCAAGAGCTGACTAGAAAAAAAATCCCACGCTTCGCTCTTCTTATATTCACCCAACATCATACCGCGCACGGGTCACAAATATCGTGTTGCAAGTAGACTGTCAAGAGACACCATGTCGTGTCGACTGTAACATGTATTGACCTTGCGTTATTTGAGGGCTTACAGGCGGATTTGCAAATAAGTATCGTTCGATATCTTACTCAATGGACACTTTCGAATTTATTCTTTCTCATAACTGTTTGGTGTATCCTAGATTAAGAATGATCGTATTGCAAATATTTAAAGTCTCGAAAGTTATCAAAAACTCTGAAAATAAAAATTCGGCATAAGCTTGTTGCATACGAGGTACTAACTGAATATAGGTCATTATAAGTATAGTTCAGGTTCACAGTACTGACACTCATTTTACGACTAACGCTTGTGCTCAGTTTCCTAAACATGCCACATAGTAAGTTCACTAAGAGTGTGAAACTCCCACGGCGCCACTCCATGCGATCGACCTGAAGTTGTACGTCAAAAACACAGCCGGCTTCACGCATCCATCACCGTGCGTTTCGAGCGAAATCGTAAAATTGTCTCAAAACAAACCGTTTCATTGAACGGAAGCAAACAGATGTGTGGCGTTTGAAACCAACAAAATAAAACGAAAAGTAAAAATACACCCACCATTTCACGATTGATTATTTTGAAATCTCAGTTGGGAACGGGGAGACTAGGTTAACTCTGCGATTGTATGAACAGAACATGTCTCATAGATGATCAGACAGCCGGTAGCCACACAAAAATCTGTGCCACTAATTCTCTATCCACTATAGAGGCGGACGGAATCATCACTCGGCAGTGCGTCTACGTTTCATGAGATGACTAATGTCTGCCTAATTAAGTTTTATGCGTGTTGAACATTTTTAATTTTTCATGGCTAACAGCAAAATCCTTTCAGTTCAACTCTTTCAACTATTAGCATCAAACGCAAAAGCGATACGCTTCAACCGAGCTCGTGTTACATCACTGTCACTGGCACTAATTAAAAATACGAACCTGTATAAGGGCTGCAGCTATCGCCACTATCGCTACTCGGACCATGTTGACCTCGATACTTCTGACGAAACTGTGCATACATCCTACACTATATACCTTACTGTTGATAGGATCATAACAAGACCACGGGACACCCACTTTTTTGTAGTCATGGATTCCATTGAACCCACAGCATTGCAACTAAAATAGACAGGTATCAGTTACGAACATATGTAAAGTAACGCTTTAATTTCCAACTTACGTCCCGCTGCAATCGGTTCCAGATGTGCGTTTGATCTTTAGAAGCGCCATTTAGCGCGATGAACTGACCGAAATTGGCCTCGATGGCTAGCTCGGCCGGTGTGATGAGCTGTGTTTTGGTTGCAATCGCCCAACCACTGATGAGAAACTGAGTCACAATAAGTATCACTAGAAAAGCGCAAAACTGGAAACAGAAATGAAAATTTATTAGTCAACAGGCTTTTTGTCACTAATGGGGAGGAAAAAAAGTAAAATAAATACGAAGTAGAATTCGGAAATTCTACCATCAGCTTTCGATATGCATAACTGCTTATTGCCTGACATCAGCATTTCGTATGTTTAGAGATCGAAAGCAGTATAGGGTTTGTTTATTCGGGGACGGGACACGAGGCATATGGACGCTAGGCATATGGATGTTAGGCATAGTATGCTAGGCATACAGACGCGAGGCATAATGGATGTGAGGCATAATGGATACGAGGCATACTGCCAAAAGGCATAACGGACGCGAGGCCGAATGGACGCGAGGCCGAATGGACGCGAGGCCGAATGGACGCGAGGCCGAATGGACGCGAGGCCGAATGGACGCAAGGCCGAATGGACGCGAGGCCGAATACGATGTTGTACGATCGCATAAGATCCAATAATGTAGTTCAGGTGTTATTATATTCCTAAAGAGTTTAAGTTGGGTATAATACCTTCCTTGAAATCATGCGGCGATGACGCATAATCGAGGGCAAGGAAACGAGGCGGCACTAAGCCGCCGTGGTTTCCGCAGTCCGAGCCGGCCGCCGACCCGCCGTCGGAAGCGGCGGCCTCTTGCACCCAAACGACTGATCTACTGGTTTGCTAGGTCTACTCAAACAGAGTTTTCTTCCCTTAGTTAAGTCCGAACGAGCGGTAGCGAGTAAGGACAGCATTCGCCCGAACAGCGAGTCGGCCGAAGGCCGCGAGTGTATTGCTTTTTAAATGACACGCGTCCATTCGGCCTCGCGTCCATTCGGCCTCGCGTCCATTCGGCCTCGCGTCCATTCGGCCTCGCGTCCATGCGGCCTCGCGTCCATTCGGCCTCGCGTCCATTCGGCCTCGCGTCCATTCGGCCTCGCGTCCATTCGGCCTCGCGTCCATTCGGCCTCGCGTCCATATGCCTCGTGTCCGTATGCTTGCCGTCCATTATGCCTAGCGTACTATGCCTCGCGTCCGTATGCCTCGCGTCTGTATGCCTAACGGGGTGTCATCGTTTATTCAATATACTTTTGATGTGGGGCTCTCAGTTTTCCCAAATCAGGCTAATTAAAAAAGATTCTGTTTAGACATATTCAGTGCATAATAGTATATCATTAAATGCAAAAATGCACGCTTTTTTCTGTTTTCTATTTAAAGAGTAATAAGGGGCCATCCACATACAACGTGGACAGATTTTTAACGATTAACAATATAACTCGTATCGTGTCGTGTTGCGGCCTGGAAGGAAGAACATTAAATTGTTCTCGAGTCGTATGGAAGCAAATACCAAGAGAGCAACTGTTGCGTGTGGCATATTGCCAATGTGCGACTGGGGGAAATTTTTTTTCGTGGTGACGTTAACTGGCAGTATAAAGTTAGAAGATTTGCTGTGATGTCAAGCTTTACCAGTCTTCGGACGTGGGACTACGTGTTACTTTAGTAGCGTGACAGGCTGTGGAAAGTGTAACGAAAATGTGCCCTTTTGAAATTCATATTATGTTATTATCCCTGAATGGATTTTGAATGTCAATATCTTGATCGAATCGTGAAGGTTGACTCAACTTGTGATATAATAATTAGCATATTTTTCAATATTAAATTGATCAAAAGTTGAGTTAAAAAAATTTTTCGCAGCATTCAACCAATCATCAGCTCGCTTTTATAGTTGAGAACAGGTGTAGTTCTGAATGCATGCAATGTTACTTTGATTAAACAAATCCTAAACACTAATGTCGTAATCGAAAGGTGCAGTTTTTCTCAAACCTTTGGTATAATAATTGTCATTTCTTTTCAATTGAAAACCAGTGAAAAATTTGAAAAGCTGCGGCTATCCAATCACAAGCTCACTTTCTGTTCCTGATGTGTATTTTCAAGCTATCTTTTAACTAGTTTCGCCTTTATTTCAGTACGTTTCGCAATACGAATGCACGAAAAATGAATTTCATTTCGGGGCCAATAGAGCTATTACAAACGCAACAATATAACAGGTATCGTGTCGTGTTGCGGCTTGGAAGCAAGACAATCGAATTGTTCTTGTATTCGATGAAAGCAGGTACCCAGAGAGCAACTGTTGCGTGTTGCACATTGCCGTTGTGCAACTGGGGGAAAATTCTATTTGTTCTGACGTTAACTGGTGGCAGACAGGAGTATGAAGTTTGAAATTATGCTGTGATATCATGCTATAGTGGTAGCTATAGCGGTAGCT
The DNA here is from genome assembly GCF_029784165.1 of Wyeomyia smithii. Lineage (NCBI taxonomy): Eukaryota > Metazoa > Arthropoda > Insecta > Diptera > Culicidae > Wyeomyia > Wyeomyia smithii. Next base: position 102,990,732 of record NC_073695.1, read on the forward strand.
CGTGAACACCGGATACGCCCGTTCCGGCATCTACAACATATTGGCACTATTGGACAGCAATCAGAGCATTCAAAGAAAGCCCGATTCCAGACGGCCGCAGGGTGGCCACTCTACCGGGAAAAACGGGAAAAGCGGGAAACAGACGGGAATTTCGAATCACCGGGAAAAAAGTCGGGAAAACCGGGAAATTAGGCATCACACCGGGAAATTCATCCTTCGGCATGTCATCAGCTTCATCTGTTCAACGACTTCTAAGGAAGTATCTACGCTAAACTCGTATTTAAAAAAAAAATGATGACCTAATTGGCTTGACTCTGCAGGTCATGAAAAAGCTGGTTGTTGTTTTCAGCCAAAGTCCGACAGTGGCTTTGCGGCAACTCTGACCTGCGTTGAATGAAATCTAATGAGCACATTTTGTAGTTCCGTAACAGTTGTAAGGCAACATATTTTGTAGGGTTTTTGAAGAAAATGTTCTTACTTGAATGGATACTCATATTTTCCGTGAAAAAGGATTACTTAGTTTTGAATCAGATGGAAAAAACTTTGATTACCAAAACATCGTATACGACGCTATCAGTGTCGCGCAATGCATAATGAAAATAGGTTGTGAATAGTGTTTGACATCGGATCGGGTAAAGTTGATAGAGATAGGATCGGAATCTTTAAAATGAATTTTATTTTGGACCAGACTTACCTGCTCCCTGCTTCCGGGATCGGAAGAATAATTTAACTCAATTTTTTATGAGATTTCAATTACAAGCAGCACATTTATATGGCGGGCTTTTTTATTTGAACTTTTATAAGAGTGCATAATTTCAATTAATGTTTTATAGTGAAAAAATAATAAATTTTGTCAAACTGTGTTGCGTCTGAGAATATCTTTTAAAATTGTTATTATGTTGTTATAATGTTGGTTATAATCAATCGAAACTAAATGTTCCACATTCAGTTTACGCGGAAATGTGAAAATACCATGCCGTTCTAGTTTTAGTGAAATCAATAAAAAATTGTATCTCAAAAACTTGTACTAACCTTGTCTATAGATAAGTTGTAGCAAATTAATGGCTAGGCTTGGAATAAATATTCATTGAAACAAAAAAATTTATTTTAAATGATGTAAAATTGATGTCAGTCAAAAACTTAAAAGATAAAGCAAAAATATTTTTTTAATTTTTTGGCAGAACAAAGACGATTTCATTAGAATGAAATTAATCGAATAACTAACAACAGTCATGAGTTCGTTTGGAAATATAGTAAAATTGCTTTTTACGTAGTTTTTGGTGTGATTTTTACGCGTCTTTTTTGACGCGGAGTTCAGAATTTTCGTAGTTTATCATGCGATATTCCAGGAAAAGTCACGATTTAATCTGATTATATTGAATATTTTTTTCGAATTCGAAATTTATTTGGGGTGTCGGTTGAATTTACCACACCTCGATCGAAATTATTGTAATAGAATGTCTACGTTTTTCTAAAACTATTTTTTTCGAGATTTCGACGTTTCATGCGTTCCAACGACATTTGCCATAAAAAATTAGACGTCTTCATGTGCATTTTTCATTGGTCACTTTGAGGCTTCTGTTCCCGAAGTCCGCTTGAAATCGATTTCGGCATGAGGACTTTTTTTTATTCCCTAACGCAAAATGTTGTTTGATGGTTCAATTTTCCCCATACGTTTATATGGCACCCTATTGAAAACACCGGGAAAATTTAATAATATCACCGGGAAAACCGGGAAAAAAGCGGGAAATCGAAAATTGGTTTTGAGTGGCCACCCTGCGGCCGTTGACCGTTGAATGAGAAGACGGAGGGAAAAGTGGCTACATCGATGCGAACGCCTGGCCGGGAGGTCAGTGAACGGGGAAATTTATAGTACGAAGTGCCTGCCGGAAGTTGCGTCGTTAATCAGGAAATACCATAAGGGCCAAGAAGCGGTGTTCTGGCCAGATCTGGTGTTGGCTCACTACTCGAACTCGAAGCGTTCGTTAGAGGAGATGGAGCGGCTGAATATCGATGTGGTACCCAAGTTGACGAACCCGACCAACGTCCCCAAGTTGCGCCACATCGAGGATTTCTGGGCAAACCTGAAGCGTGAGATCTATTCCAACAATTTTGTCGCGAAAATTGAGGAGAAATTGATAAATAAAACGAAGAAAGAACTCAAAAACATACCTACGCGCATGTTCTCGTCCGCCATGTTGAATGTTCCGGTTAACTTCCGGAAGGCCGCACGCAAGGGCGTAGAATTTTTTTTCGAATTAGCTAACACAATTACCTTTCATGTAAAATTTATCAAACTCAACTATTTGTCTTAGTTATTTTTTTACCACCATCCGAAAAAAAAACCATTTTTTTTAACGCATACGTTATTGTCAAGTTGTGATGAGTTTCGAACAACTGCTTATCTGTAGCGGATTTTAACCACAGTCATGCTTGTCTTTTCTCTTCAGAAAATCTCTAAAGTGCAGGAGAACATACTTGCACTGCGGAAACAAATGCTCTCACACTAAAGAGCAAATCATCGCACATGCTAGAAGAGAACGACGGACGATTTTTATCTGGCGAGCTTCCAGAAAGCACCGCGGTGAAATCTGAAATCTCTCTCTTGCGAGACAATGAACTATGGTGTACTTTCTCACACGTATGGACATTACGCACAATTATTACACAGCAGAGCTATCTGCGGTGCTTTTTACAGTATGTTTCTTGAGCATGGCAGAAGAGGAGAGGAGATTGGGAGAAAAAAATAGATTGCGTTGCTAGTGCCGGTCGAGTTTACTTATGTCGATTTCGTTTTCGCGGTGTAGCTACACGAGGACTACACTTTATCCCGGCAGGTTTTGACATAGAATACGTCTTACGGCAACATATATAGGGACTCACCTCCAATACAGGGATCCAATTTACAAACCGAAAACATCGAGAGCGTCACGAAAATTGTCCAATTTCAAACGTTTTAAACTCAGTCAGTTTTCAACCGATTTCTGTCATTTTTGCAGCAATCGATTGGAAAATCATTTAAGCACCCGTCCAAATGCAGAAAATTGTAATCTGATTGTTCAAAATATTGTACTATTGAAAATTGTTGAACATTGTCGAAACGCAAATTTCGACTTTTGATTGGTCGCTTGCTGCCTTTCCCTAAAAAGGACGACAGAATGGAGTACCTAGTTAGCCGCAAGTGCACTCTTTGGGCTATATGAGAGACTGTTTCTCCTCAAACAAATCAGTTTACTAGCAGTAGGCAGCAGCAGCTGACATCTACACCGATGGCAGCAGGCGAAGGCAGCGTGGATCAGCAGCGGGCAACAGCGGCGGTGATAGTGTTAGCTTCCCTTCGATCTGAGTTGGACCAGCGGTAATCCAATTCAAATACCGTTGGGTGAATACAACTCGAAATTGAAACAGACTAGCACCGCCAGGAAGTGGCGAGCGTGCGTGGCTTGCTATAGAGCGTGCGTGGCTAGTGTGTGTTGCTTGCTATATAGCGTGTGTGGTTTGCTATATAATGTGTGTAGCTTGCTATATAGCGTGCGTGGCTTGCTATATAGCGTGTGTAACTAGCGTGCGGGGTTTGCTATATAGCGTGTGCATGTCTAGCGTGTGCATGTCTAGCGTGTGCATGTCTAGCGTGTGCATGTCTAGCGTGCCTGTGCCTGTGTCGATAGTGTGTGTGGCTTGTTAAATAGGGTATAGGCTATACAGGGTATTCCCAAACCGACCCCTCTTGTTTCTATCAGATGTGGGGTGAGCTGGAAGTGTGTTTGTCTCTCTGTAAGTTGGTTGAGACACTTTGGAGTGGAGAAAGAAGCACTGTGGTGAATGCATTGCTACACGCAGGCACATACTGAAAGGGAAGTGCGCGGTGAATTTTTTCTCCGCTCTTTCCACATACTGAGGAGAATGACAAGACAAGCATGGTTGCAATGAAATGAAAATCTTCCACTAACGTATTCCAAATATGTGTAAAAACCTTGAAAAAGGCCAGTTACAACTACAATTGCAAATTTCATACAGTTATCGTATAAACGCGTCATAGTCAGACCGCGTACGATATCCCACTGACATAATTTAATAACTGAGAATTTGATGAATAATAATTTACGTAGCCCCACGTCTACCATGCGGTCATGTCTTGGATGCCACCCTCCTATTATTTTTTCTTCCCAGCTTAGAGTTCTCTGTTGCTTAAGACAGGCGAAATCTTAGCCGTCAGTCTAGCGTAGTTCACAACGTCTCTATCAGCCATGCTGTTGGCCTGGGTTCGAATCTCAACGCCGACATAGGAATCGATGGTGTGGAGTGGCGTAATTCGCTCACAACTGTCCTAGGCTCAACCATAGCTGACACAGAGAGGTATTCTGGGCGGAAAATTTCTGCGATTACACCTTACATCGCATGCGAAACTAGAGGTGTTGGCGGCGCACAATGGATAGAAAAAATTAATGGGACAACGGTGTCCTCATAAATCCTTTGCACTTAAAGACAGCGTTTTATTTTTTCCCACAAAAATGTGCCAATTAACATTATTTTTACCTTTGTAGAACATTTGAAGAAGGGAAAAATTAAGACAACAAAGTGATCGCATAAAAACACAATTTAAGGGGCTCAAGAGTGTTGTCCGACGGAAAATAAGCGCGAACGACGAAAGAGCATTGAATATCTTACTTTTTAACAGCTAAAATTTTTGATTTTTCTTAGGTTATCTTACTCCACAACAAACACGCCCTGAGTGGAATCAGACTATGTATATGTAAGCTTTTTTTCTCCTCCTTCTGCCAGTATTTTTTGTTTGGTTTATGCAGGCTCAGCTCTGTCAAAAATGGTGTCAAAACAAGAAGCATTGCGTAAGCGCATTGTACAGTTCCAACTGAGTTGCACAAAAAATCTCGGCAAAAAGTACACGGTAAACCATTCTAAACGCGAAAATGTTCCGGTTTCGACTGTATCTAATTTCCCCAATGTCATGGACAAAAAAAGACTTCACTTTTCTTGTCTTAATCATGGTCAAAACCCAGTGCTTTGGATTGGGGATGTTACGAATATCCGTATCCGTAAATGCAGAGCAAGAAATTGACATACGTATCTGCAGATATTTAAAAAACACATCCGTAATATCCCAAGTTTGGATATCAATCAAGATGTTGTATCTAAACGAATGTTTGAAGCAAATTTTGATTCAATCCTCACAAATAGCAATAGAAAGTATATGTTTTAGTCAGAAAAAGCATCATCACGCAAAAAAACACTAACGTTCCTGAACAACCATTCGATCCCATCTATCTCAGTGTTGCCCAATCGAAGGTTTTTTTTTTGGGTTTTTGAGTTTCTTGATATACAAAAATAACTGGAGAGCAACCAAATGGTTGATTGGTAGAATTAACAGATGCATTCGAAAATTCGACGTGAAGGCCGTACACCGCTCTTGCTCCGGCATCATAAAAAGCTTCGTCAGAAAGACCTTTCTCAAGTGTCCATTAAATTTTTTTTGTTGTAATGAATGTATCTTCATAAGAAATAAATGAGTTTTAAATACAGTTATCAACCGTTATAAGATGACGCTTTTGAATTAGAAACAAATTTGTTAGGAAAAATACTTCACGTCACTGAGGCGGCATCCATATATTGCGTAGCTCTCACAGGGGTGAGGGAGGTACCCTTGGCGTTACGGATTATTACATAGGATAGGGGGAAGATAAAATCAGCGTTACGTAACGAAAAAGTCTGCGAAGCCTATGTAATGTATATCCGAAAATGAGCATTTTTATTGAAGAAATTCTTCTACTGCGTTACGTATTGCGGGTGGGTGGTGGTATTATGTTTTGTTAAATAAGAGGAGGTGGGGGTACAAAATGATTTTTTTTCTTCCGTTATGTAATTTATGGATGTCACCATTGGCTTTTTTTTATTTTACAACTTTTGTATACATTCCAATTATACCAAAAACTTTTTTCTAAAGATCTTAAAACATTATTTGCTTTGTCCAAGCAGTCGTATTTAAAACTCGTTCCTCTGGTCAACGCGATTAAGATATCCATTCGTTCAGACTTATTTACTCTACCATTCATTTAGTAAATTGCGTTTGTTGATCGCACACTTGTCGAGATAGGACATATTAAAATTTGATCATGACATAACAATGAAAGGCCTTCTCGAATGGCGCGTGTTGATGCACTTCCTGTTCGATAAGAAAACACTCTTCAGACAAAAACCACTTACCGTTCCTAAGTAGCATCGGTGCTTTTTACTCGTAGCAGTCCAGCCGAGATAGCAAAGCAACTGTGAGACCAGCCCTAGTGCTATTAATACCACGAACGGCTGCCAAAACTGATCGTTAACTAACGTCGAATACTGTTGATGGGTCCATAATAAGAACGCGCCAATAACTAGCTGAGCGCCGCCACAGATCTGTAAATCAAATTATAATTATTAACATCAAAATTATATTTAAATTCAAAATACCACATGTATTGTTGCAAAATCGATAGTTGAGAGTGCCGAATACACGAGTTTCCAAACATAAGCCCTTCATAAATTTCAAGGTAAACTCAGTCGTGACAAGTCAAACAAAATTAGAATTCGAATCAACTTCATTCCCGTAATCAATTTAGCGGATGATTAAATCTCTCTACATCAATAATATAAACAATCTGAGCAACATAAACAACGTTCCTGAGCTGAGACTAACCGCAAACTGGAATACTGGTTGTTATTATTGTTCGCAGTCACTAAACCACATATGTTTTAGCCATTTAGTTGGTAAGCCGACATGAGATAAGATACACAGGGGAGTGTTAAGTTTCGACTAACGCAAACGCACTGAATCGAGCATTATCCAAGTGTAGTATAGTATCGTAACAATAATAAAGCTTACTGACTGCTAGTCTATTTATTTCAATGTCCTGCAGAAAATAGCGAAAGTTTTCGTTTGAATCCAACGCAGACTGAATGGGATTTTTCAATTGATATGCAATAGGACATATTCATAAAAACGATCCATAAACATACCAAGTAGACAAAAATCCAAACATTACAGTCGAGTCTGCAGAGCGAATAATTACTTCACGGATCAACAGTTCACCCGAAGTTCATCGGCGTTATGCAAATGAACATCACATATAAGCTTTTTCGACTACTTGGCGAGGCCACATCTGAATTAAATGTTCTGAAACGGTCGATTTAGACTGAGGCGCACGTTTCCGATGAAGATTTTAATCCGTAGACAGCAAGGAGCGTTTCGGATTCTCTAGTCGATGTTTCGCATCTGAGATGACATTCGCGACAGTATTTGCATATATATACGGTTCACGCTGAGAGTATACACACAGATAGATATACTACTGACACGCTATGGTTGCCCTGCGCTTGATCGCACGAGATTTATTACACCATATGGCATTCTGAGTCCGCATGAAACGATTTTTCTATTGCCGATTTAAAAAATCAGTTGCTGAGTTGCTGTTTCGGGTTATGTTAACATGTGTCTACTACATGCTTAGTTCAGTGTTGAAATCTTGTGGTACATTTAATTAGAATTTGAACAATGCTATAGAGAACATTGGCTGTTTAGATTGTGTTTGGCGTCTAGGCGTTCGTAATGTAAACTAACTGTGATGCATGTGGGCATGTTTAGTACTCAGCATTATTTTGGTTTACAGATGTCTTGTTTTGTGAAAAATTTTTACCTTGAAATTTTCTTTTCTCAGTCGCCATTCAACAAGTTATTTATTCACCAAATCATAATTTAATAACCTCTTTTTTAAATTCTGTAGATTAGATCTCTCTCTATCGAAAGAAATTTTACAAACGAAATTGGGATGCCGCTAGTTTGAATTTAAACCTTGTTGGCTCGATTTCACTAAATTTGAAAAAGGACAGATTAGATTAAATAATTCTCTAACGACAAATGAAATATCTCCTACCGGCAAATCAGAAAAAAACTTACTGTCAGGAAAACTCAGTAAACCGGAAAGTAATGTTTCGATTTTTTACTCGGCCTTCGGAATTAATTAATTAATTAAAAAAATCCCAGAATAATTAGCACTCTTCTGGAAAATTAGTGTAAAAAACAAGGAAATCTGTAGTCCGTAAGTATAGAAATTTCAGCGGAACCGCTTAGGGGCCGCATAAAAGTGATTGTTGCGTATACCTTTTGGCTCAGTTCGTCAAATTCGTTAATATTTGTATGTGAAAAGACTCACAATTCTCACATACTTTGCCCAGAGTTATCTAAAACGATCGTAGAATCTCGTGTAAATTCTTATAACCTCACAAGTTGTTTTTGAACTTCATAACAATCGCACTTCTAGGTTATAGGTTTAAAATATGAATTTAATAAAAATCCTTTTCCATTCATTTTGTGCACAATTCGAAAAAAACTGAAATGCTCTCTTCATACGCCGCATTGCTAATGTATTTCGCAGAAGATTTGGTTTGTGATTTTGAAAGCTATGTGGAGCAACGTGACCCAACTACGTAATCCATATAATGTAATACAGTTTTTAGACCAAACGACAACACCTGTGCACGTTTAATGAATCCACGAGATAAATTGTTCCAATAAATCAAATTATTAATTGTATAAAATCAAGCTAATTGACGTTTTTCAGTTTACCTATTTCATTAGAGCGGCCCAATACATAGGGGCCGTTCAATAATTACGTAAGCATATTTTTCCACTTTTTCGAAACCCCCTCCCCCTAGTAAGATCTTACTGCCAGCATATACAGATTTTTATTATAAAGCAACCACAGTACTTCGTTTCCTCTTCTTTATTCGAGTATTTCCGTAATATCCTTTCCATAGTGCAAGAAAAACTGCACAGATTAGCATATCGTGATGATAATCTCACCAAAATTTCAAAACTGACTTAAATACTTATTTTTGATTACAAATTCATTCAGGCCAGGTATTTAGGTATCAGTTAGTATGATTATATTTTAGATTTGTGAATGTGCTTGTAATGTTGGCAATTAATCAATGTGATGATTTTATAGTACGAAAAAACTGAATCATTTGATGTAATGTTACAGTTGGAAGCCAGCAACCAGTGTACTCTGAACGAAGAAATGCATGTTCATTTATCCTGTCAACAAACAAAGTTTCTTCTATTTTAGTTGTCCTGCCTCTAACATAAGCTTCCAACTTCAGCACTGGACAGGTCTTCGGGAGAAAATTCCGGACCGAAATAAATAAATGGCGTGTAGCATGTAGCTCTCGAAGCCAAAATCACTTCACGTTCGCGCTGAATTGTACGTTTTAAAAAGGCATCTATTTTCGAGCGCCGGTCGAGCTTGTCGATAGTTTATGAATTATGGCAGATCGTTCACGTAATTTAACTAATTTACCAATGTTTCACGAAATATGTATATTACACACATGTTAAAGGCTATATTTACGGGATGACTATTTTTTTCTCCTGAAAGCCGGTCGAAGCATATGTTTTCACACATTCTGTGACCACGTTTGGCCCGTTCCAAAAATAACTCGAGTGCATGAACCGATACGTCGCCGCTAGAATGTATAATGTCGAGTGGGAGAAACCGATAACCGGTCGACCCCGCCACCGAAACTACTCATCAAATCAGTAATTCAATAAATCGTAAAAACCACGCATTTTGAACTCGATTGAATCGTAAATTTTCATAATGGATGTGCTGCTAGACGAACCGTTAGGAATGTCTTTATGGGTGTATTTTTCACTAACTGCCGATCACTCGTTGGATCAAATAGTTTGACGTTTGGTATGGTGAATCATTCGTCGAAACTAATGTAGGTAAATAATACAGGTCAATTAAACCCTATGTTTGTGATTCATACGCTCGAAAAGGTAAACCATTTATTAATATAATTCACTGCAGATCCATGTTAACCGTAATTAATGGTTAATTATAATACGGTTGGTTAATTATAATACGACATGCTGTTTGTTGAGGCATTTTTTGGAGAATGGTTGTGCTTTTTTTTTTTTTAAGGGGGGGATTTGTTAGTAGCTTAAGTATTTATGATAAATATTAGTAAATAATGAGTATGTGTGTCCAATCACAAATGGTGACTTCTCAACACTGTTAGAAATTTGTAATTTTAATTGTTAGGATTTGTTTGCTTTCGCAATTAGGACTAATCATTCGTAGGTATTTAAACCTACTTGTCAGAAAAGGGGAAGTAAACTTACAACTAACTTAATTGCTAACTTATTGGCTATAAAGAGAGCTTATCGTAGCAATTGAGGATTGCAACGATTTTTGTCGAAAATTGTTAATAATTTTATTTGACATAGCTTCTAATGGTTCAACACCAGTAAGTCTATGTAATTCGAGTGTAGTAAACCAAGGAGGACGCTTCAAAATCATTTTCAGGATTTTATTCTGAATCCTTTGGAGCGTTTTCTTCCTTGTTGAACAGCAACTTGACCAGATCGGTACAGCATAAAGCATTGCTGGTCTAAAAATTTGTTTGTAAATCAAAAGTTTGTTCTTTAAACAAAGCTTAGAATTCCTGTTAATGAGAGGATATAAACATCTCGTATATTTTATGCACTTGGCTTGTATACTCTCAATGTGCTCTTTGAAAATAAGTTTTGAATGGTTGTGCTTTAATGCTCCAAACACAATCACCCAATTGCACGGTGATAATAACTGCATTTGAACTCAGTCACCCATTGCTTTTCCAAGAGGTTCTAGTAGCGAACCTATACATTTAGTCAGCCTATACACCAGAGAGACGCCGAGACACTCACCGTTAAGGCAACTGTCAACATCAAAACGGGCGAGTTGTATCATTTTGCATTGCCGTTATCCGTTTTGATGTTGACAGTTGCCTTAACGGTGAGTGTCTTGTCATTTCTCTAATGTATAGGTTCGCTATATACATTAGAGAAATGACAAGACACTCACCGTTAAGGCAACTGTCAACATCAAAACGGATAACGGCAATGCAAAATGATACAACTCGCCCGTTTTGATGTTGACAGTTGCCTTAACGGTGAGTGTCTCGGCGTCTCTCTGGTGTATAGGCTGACTAGGTTCTAGGCAGCCCTTGGCAAAACTGGTGCTGATGTGGGAGACCCGATCTCTAGGCAACGGTTCAGTGAGTTTAAAATGTTATTCGATTGATGTTGTTTATTTTTACTGCGAAACCGGAATGTTATGGACTGCGCATTATATGTTTAGTGATTCTTAGTAAATTTGTATATCTTTCACATGGGAGAGCGAAACGCGAAGTCACTTGATGACAGTGCAACTATATATCTTGATCGGTGGCCGTGGATTTGTGCAACGAGCGGCGGTTTGTTATTTCAGCATTGAAATTGGAGTAATAATATATTGACACACGGAGCGAAAATGTTTTCAAACAGTTCTCCACGCTTTGTGATTGAATTAATTTGTCTAACCAGAACGGTAATGAAAATTGATATCCTTTGGGTTGTGTGCTACTTGTTTGTGGAAATAAACCATAAGATCGACGCAGATAGATCATTGCACGATGACGTCTAGAATGGGGTTTTGACAGATCAGGGAGGTAACTTTTCGGTTTTTAATTTTTTTTTCGATGGAGCTGAAAGGATATTTTGTTTTCTTATGCTTTTCGAGCTTTTCATGAGCCTTTAATTGAGTAACTCATAGTTTAAGTACGCACAAAGAAAATTCGAGTTTCCGTTCTGAATTCTAACACCTTGTAAACAAATCTTCCTGAACTGTCAGAAATAAGTGAGGTGAGACCGTACAACAATCTATAGCTTTCGGTAGAGTGGTTTTATTTATATATGCTGTTAGACTTGTAAATGGCCAACCCTTTCATTTGATTACGCTTCGTTAATGTTTGTCGCAGTAAGCTTTCATTCGTTAATTATATCCAATATGGGTATTTTCGGAACCATTGCCCGATTTTGGAATCCAAAATGGCGACTAACGGTTTTAGGAGAAGAATCAAAATTGGCCGAATACCATCGAATATGGGGGTTTCCGGAATCGGAATGATGTACAGATAGTGACTTCCAGTTTCCGGCGTATCAGCCCGATTTCGGAAATACTCATATTGGGTGGTATTTGAACATTTTGGGTAATTTTCTAGAAGCTGGAAGTTGTCCATTTTTAATTCAAAATGGCCTCTGGGGTCGTTTTCAGGTCTCTGGACATCATTTCGATTCCGAAACTACTCATATGAGGTGTTATTTGGTCAATTTGAAGTGTTTTCTGGAAACCGGAATCATCTTGAATTTCAAAATGGCGTTTGGAGTTGATTTCCGGTTTCTGGGTAACATCCCGATCTCGGAAATACTCATAATTGATGGTATTCGGGAATCAAATGGTTCTTTTCCAGAAACTGGGGTCGCCATATTTATAGATATTTAAAATGGCGGCTAAGGTCGTTTTCAGGTCACTGGACATCAACATGGTTTTGAAAGTACTCATCTCATACGAGGTATCAATTGTAATTGTACAAATAATACATATTATCAAATATTCATAAAAATCCTCAGTTTCGGAACATATCCTTGGAAAACCGGATTTCCGGGAAAGACCAAATTCTTTAGGGGCACCACTATTTATTTATTTATTTACTACTACTGCCAACAGACAAGAAATAACTTGTCCTAATGGCTACTAATATAGAAGTCGACGGAACAGTAACAAAAATTTCGAGCGTATAACACTAAACGATAAATGATAATCGAAGGCTTGTGATACTCTGTTGAAAGCGCGTTGTATACCGATGATGGCACTATTAGAGCTGTAGTTAGTTCGACGAAAGGGCAATAGCAACGCTGGCATCCTTCGCAGAGTTCTAGTGGGGGCATTCAGGTTGATTTGGCGAAGAATGGCAGGGCAGTAAACTCGTGATGTCAGCATATCTGATACTAGCATAGCACGCGCTGTTTCTCGGCGTAGTTGGAGAGTGTCGATCTGAAGAAGCTGACAGCGATCCTCGTACCTAGTATTACGCATAGGTTGCCGCCAAGGGAGCGTTCGAAGGGCATAACGTACAAACCGCCGCTGGATCTTTTCAATACGATGGATAGCATTGTTATACTCTGAATTCAAATTAAATAAGTTCTAATGCCAAACCTATTGCAATCGGATGAAAATTGTCAAAGTTATAAGATTTTAATTTGTGGGTACCCGGGTATTTCATCGGGCATGTAAGGCTGCTTTTTTGTCGAGCACATAACGGTTAAATTAATTACTACGATAAGCTCTCTTTGTAGTTATTACTAAGTTCAGCTGTAAGATAAATCATAATTGAATCCTAAAGTTTTCCACGGTTTTTTAATTGTTTGTATCAGCTGAAAGAGTGCAATTCACTGAGAAAAACGTGATTTTCAAAAAATGTTCATCATTGGCCTTCGATTTTTAAATGAAGAATAGAAAACTGCTCGAAATGTGTTGAATGACAATTAGCCCATGTGTTGAATGACAATTAGCCCATATACGTACATGGGCGAACTGCCATTTAACACATTTCGATAAAATTTTTTCAAAAATCACGTTTTTTAGAAAACGCATCTTTTTAAAAGATATATGAAAACTGGTATAACTTTAGGACCCAATTGCGAAGAAAACAAATCCTAACAATAAAAATAAAAAAAAACTGACAGTGTTGCGAAGTCATCACTTGTGATTAGCCACACAAGCTAATTGATTGATAATTTATTATAAGATACTCAAGATACAAACTAACCTCCTTTCACAAAATAACATAGAAAGTTGGCGCTAGTGTATTATTTTGTTTTGTTCACGATGTAGCATGCAGTGCAAAATGCGTACATGCAAAATCTAAAAAACTGTGGGCTTTGGTACAGATTTTTACTGGGCACTGGTTTACTGTCATTGTTAAACTTAAGTAGTGCTATCAAAGATTTATTGCACTATTATCTTGCCCGTGGTTATAACTCTACAACATCATAATCATGTGACAGTGACAGACATCCAACAAACTAGACGAAGCTGCATTTCTTACGTTTGCTGATGTGACGAAGCTTATCAGTAAAAATAGCAAACACGTAGGTATTGTTATCATGCCAATAAGATACGTTGTCTTAATGGTGTAGTGCCTCCAGGCTCATATGTCATCATAGTCTAGTCGGCCACATTTATAAATATCGCGAATCATTTTTTCAGGGACAATGGAATATTAAAAAAGCATTTCATGTCAATTCCTCACAGGAATTGCGCTCCTAATTATAGTAAATTAGCGACGATTCGCGCCCTAACAACTAATTGCCAAGAACGGACTGACATGACAAGTTCCTACCTTCCGAGTAACGAGTTTTCAAAACTGGTCAGCCATATGTGTTATCTATCGTGCCGTCTGTAGATCGAAAATGTCTTGTCAGTTCCGATGGGATTGTACACAGTAAAAAAGTAATCTAATCATTGTCTCATTAACTTGTCTCACCTATTGTGGCAACAGCGCTGATGTTGAATGCCACGCATGAAAGCTCGTGTGAGTAAATTGAGATCTCAGTCGAAAACCGTAAACAATATGTTGGCCCTCATTTCAGCCGGTTCGTAGATAATAAAATAACCAAACACACAACCCACCATTCATAAGTTCAGCAGAGTGGACAGCTGAGATTGTTTCGAGCATCATTTCTCAAAACTGCGGCTGCAACTGTACTCTATGCTAGCCAGTAGCACAGACCTTGCCTTCGCCCGAGCGTACTGAATGTGAATGGTAGTAAACTACTATGAAATGAAACATCTTGTTCATCTCGGCAGCTCCCGACACAGTGGAAGAGAGTATATTAGATTACCGTCCGCGGCTGTCCGCCAACTGCCAACTGGTCTATTCTACACTGGTGATAGGCATCACCTGTCTGTCCGTCCGGATTTTAGACAGAATTGCTGACAACATATGAGATGCGCACAATGTAAGGAATGTTTTTACTGCTAGATGACCTGTTATTTCATCCACAAAGTGGATCGACTTACACAATGCTGCACATGATCTGTTCATTTTAAGCGGCCTTTAAATAAAATTCGGCAGAAAAAAACTATGTTCCATCGACTAAAATGATGATTGTGGATCATCGCTCAGTGAGTTTATTACAGAACATTCTCCTTTGTCATATACCTACTATACTATTTTGTTGTAAGGATTAGTTTTCACATTAATCGTTGAAGCAGTTGCAACATGATTTTACGAGGTTGTAATGTTGGCACTAAAGCGTTTGTACGAAATCTAGGAATCTGAGGTGTTTTGCTGGTTGAGCATTAAGTCAGCTACGATCATTGACTCAGAATTCCAACGCTCGAGTGGAGGCTGTTTGTGTAACTCACATTCAATGATGTTGACATCAAAAGAAACTGTATAGTTTTAATATCCTATTTCATCCAATATACAGAACAGAGAACG
Organism: Wyeomyia smithii; assembly: GCF_029784165.1. Lineage (NCBI taxonomy): Eukaryota > Metazoa > Arthropoda > Insecta > Diptera > Culicidae > Wyeomyia > Wyeomyia smithii. The sequence goes on from NC_073695.1 coordinate 103,006,089, forward strand.
ATCATCTTACCTTAGTGGTTGTTTCATTTTCCAAGTTTTATTACTTTGAGAATTAGTAGTAAACTTTTGTTGCATCACAGAACATTTCCTAAAATTCAGTCTTCAAAAAATGCTCGGATTGTACTACGCATAAAGATTTTCTTTAACAGTTAACAAAAATAGATTATTCGGATCGGTAGGCTTCTTCGGTAGCGCTTTTCTTCAACAAGTTTTCTACAGTAGTCTGATGCCCGCAATTGTCCTGTACACGTAACGGTTGGCTGCGAAGTCTGTGTAGAATAAAACAGAAGGTCGAGTTCCGAATACGGAATGTAGCACCAAGGCTTTGCCCATGGGCAGTTGTCCACGGAGGATGTGGAGGGGAGGGAGTGGGGGGGGGTCATAATCCTAAAATCCTAAAATCTGTCCACGTGGCATGTGGATGGCCCCTAAGGCAAAATATATATTCTGTAACTTCAACAAATTCCTGGCATAAATCGTATCATAAACCGAACCAAAACGAAGAAAAAATACTCAGAGCATGGGGTTCTGCTTATAATGATTTTAGTTATTTTTAAAATAAATTTTGTTAGGCGTGGTATACTAGAAAAACTTAAAAAACTAAATTTAAGCCTTAATTCAAAATTATTTGTTTTATCACGTGTAAATCAACTTATCTTATTCGAATACCCTTCACAGTACCTTGTGAATGAAAGTATCGTAACTTTCATTGGAACAAAATTCATGGTTGAAAACATAGTAGAAGACTGACTTTCGGTTGTTTTCGAATTAACGTTTTTATGTAACTCTTCGTTAAGTTGAATTGACTTTAAATTCAAAAATTAACTACAAAAATTAGTAGTTTCAAACGCAACAGTTCTTGATGAGAATACGATTCAATATTTCTTGTATAATTTTGTAAATAGAATCGCAGTTGATTGGAATGATGCCAAGTTTTTGAACATATTTTATGGAAATCATTCTCACTTCCAGTAAGTGATAATCATAAATTTTAGGTTTATATTTCAAATTTGGTATGAATGTAAAACCCTTTATTAAACATCTATAATAGATTTGTGGTCTGTCTTGAATTTGCATTTGTATTTTTTTGTAATGCTCTTCAAGCGCCCTTCTATAAAAAACAATACTTGTTTGGTTGAAATCACAATGAATCACGATCTATAAATGAAACACCAACATTCGATGCATTCGCTGTAACAGTGTCCGTTACTGACTACATAAAACCGTTAGTTTCAACGTGCGCCCATCGAGAGTGTAGCATTCGTCGCTCATTGCATGAAAAACGTGATGTGGTTACGGTTCGGTGAGGGAGAATATTAGCCAAGCCAATGGAACAAGATGTGAAAATAAAACACGAAATAATAATGGCTGGCTCAAAATTTCAAGAACAACTCTACCTTCCGCTGAAAATAGAATCACATCAATGCGTAACGCGCGCGGATTGTACGGACGGTAGTAAATGTTATCGGACATACATTTTTCTAGTGTACTAATTTATGTCACCAAATTAGGTTTTTCTACAATGCAATTAATAATTATTTCGACAAATTCGAGAAAGCAAATGGTATAATAAATCTGGCGTTCCTCGAGTGCGGCCATCAATCTCGTGATTTTGAGTAGTCAATATTCGGTTGCAGCTGATACGCGACACATGGGTCCCGCTGTGCGGAAAGATTTTCATGAAAAATTCATCTTGTCACATAGCATTGCGAATCAGAACGCGCGATATGCAGCGCCACCGACCGCGAATTTCGTTGCTGGCTAAGCAGACTGGTGGCCACAGCGATATGACAAACATTGGAAAGTAGCCATAATACATATTTATAGTAGATACGTAGATGCTTCGCAGTATGATCAGATCAGATGGTGGAGATACCACCAAACGGTTCTGATGTATCTTTATATCTCTATTATCATCATCATCTATAGTAAGTACCGTCCGATGCTGTAAAATCTCACTCAAGTTCTAAAAGGCTAATAATCACATTTAAATGTTCAAATAGTTTGGTAAAAGTGTAAGGAAAAATTTGCAAGTTCAAATTTAAATTAAATAACTGTTATTATTCTATTTTGATTAAACTTGTATCATGGAGTAAACAAAACAGGTATTGAAATTTCCGTTTCGCCTCGGTCTACGAATGCGAATGCGAAAGAAGAAGCGTGACTTCTTCATGGTGGAAATAAACAAACAGAAACTTTATGACTAGCAAAATCCAAGCACGGTTTTCCTAGAAGCTTTTCAATAACTAAAAACATTTATCGTTCACATCGTATCTGCCGGATGACTTCATCATTTTAGATGCACATACAAGCGTTTCATTAACATAATTTCAATATTTTTTAGAAAATAATTCTCGATGTGGTGCCTCTGTGGCATGACGAAGTGAACTTCTACCATATGCTTTTGGATTCAGCATATAACCTATTTTTAAGTGATTTATTCTTCCTAACTCTTAGATGTAGATATTATCCGCGGGAAAACCAGAGAGACCTTGTATGAATGCGTACTTCTGAAGAAAACGGTATCAGATTTGAGGACTAATTTCGGATTTGTCATGAGTTTTTACATTTGAATTTTTTACCAGCAATAGTTTAGTCGTGCCAAAAAAAACCAAAATTATAGTAATTTTTCAAAAAAAAAAATCCCATTGAATATATGCTGTGTATAGTTCAATAAAATAAGCATAATTATTACAAGGAAATTGTTATTATTTCTTGTTGTTAGGTTTGACCACAACACTCGTCTCCGGGGGCTTGTGTTCCTATTAGATAACAAAAGTTGACTCATTCTTATGTCTCTGAAACCGTTTTATGTCTTATCGAAACGGGGAAAATTGTAAATCGTATTCCTAGAATGATTGTTTGTAATTTTGAAACTAACAATTGAATGTATCGGAAATAAATAGACAAATCCGGTATGAGGAAGTGTTGCACAATTTTTATCGATTAATTACACAATAATAAGTCACGGATGGAGCATGGTGATACTAAACTTAAGCTCAGATAGACGAAATTCAGACAGATATCGTCGAATGATGAAAATGCGATTAGCCAATAAAGGTGTATATATTTAGAGTTGCTTATAATATTATTGCTGCGGAAAATTCTTTTATATATAACTAAAGTTTAAGGACATGTTATAAATTTGATTGTAGAATGCCCATATAGCACTTAATATGAGTATTACTGGAATTTAAATGATGCCTAGGCGACTGAAATCGACCTCAGACGCCATATTAAAATCCAAGATGGCAAATTCCGGAAAAAAGCTCAAAATGTCGAAACACCATCCAATATTGAACATCTGGACAGGAATGTAAACCGGAAACTAACAGAACTTAGATCAACTGTTTTATTAAACCAAAACTGTATGTATAATAAACACCCACTGTCGCCATTCTGTGCGCACGTAGCATTTTGTCGAAGACCGAAGTTTTTGCACTACACTAAAAACTAATTGCAAACGTAACGTTTCCAATTAGTTCTGTTAGAGCGAAAAGCTAACATAAAATATTCCTCTATGGTTCAAATATTGTTACTGCGAATGCTACTTGTTTTTATGATAATCTGTAGAATGCGAATTTATCGAAGTCTTGACATTGTTTTTATTTTTAGAAAAAAAGGATACCTGTAAAGTTATTGTCACATTTCGCTGTTGTACTAAAAATGTCGATCAAACCAATGGAGATTATTAACCGTGACTATTCGTTTTATTAAGCAACAAATACAGAATTGGTCAAATTTTATTAATGTGTAAAAGTGGCGCAGCGTCCCGCAGAGAGAGGAAGAGAGAGATTGTTTCAAAGATTTTTTTTTAGATTGAACTATTTTATTAACTTTACGTTTACCTATTTTCCTTTACTATTTAACGTCGCGTTTGCATGCAATAAAATTTAACTAGAAACAGGGTGGCCACCCAACCGGGAAAACCGGGAGAACCGGGAAAAAACCTGGAAGCGTTTGGAACCGGGAAAAACCGGTAATTTCACTTAACATTACGAGCCGGTGAGATTGTGCCAGTGGGGGTGAGATTGTGCCATTCAAACCCATTGTTTGTTAGCCATCTCATTGCCATCATAAGACCAAAATTTCTCGAATAAGTTTCCTCGAATACTTAACCAAGAGAGACTAGTCTTCTGACCCGGAAAAGATGGCTGACAAGTCACAGGCTGGATGGTACAATATCACCCCGGCTGACGGTATATTTAACTCATTCCTTATAGTGCATATATCAGTTTTTGTTTTTATGCATCGTCCTCTTGGAATCTAACTTGACCCCAAGTATAGATGACAGTTCTACAAGGTATGCTACATTTTTGTCTATCCACGCACACAAACAAATCTCGTTATGAAAAATTTCGCGTTTTGTATGGAATTCAGAACATTTTTGGAAATTTCTCGTTTTACGTTAATTTATATAAAAATATAAATTGCGACAATGTGTCGAAATAAAATATACAAAAATGCTATATTTCTAATAGTTGGAGCATAATCTTAGTCATTGTCATAGCTTATGACTTTTGTAACTGTATGAAACATAAGCGACTCTATTTAGAAGCGCTTTTAAAGTACAAGAAAAAAAAAACAAATAGTGCAAAAAGGTTACCGGCAAAATGATGAAAAACAGCATATTTTACCTAAACCCCAGCATGTTTATGTATTACTCACAAATAAAACATGTTTCAACATCATTTCTATAACTTTTCAGGAAAGTATGTTTTATAAGTTTAGTTTAAAATGCATAATCATTTCAAATTTCATACAAAATCTGGAAAAGTTCATAACGCTCACTAATACAAATGCATCGACGTGAATAGCATGCCTTGTAGAGCTGTCATCTATATTTGGAACTTGACCATCGTAAACTCCCCGGAAGTAGCAGTCAAATGGCTCGAACTTTGCCTAGAGCAAATGGTTCACAGAGATAATCTCGCGGGAACTGTAGCTGGTAGATGTCGCCAAGAATACTCTCAACTATTGAGTATGCATTCGACAAAGATATTGCTGACTTTCTACCGCCGTAGCGAGAAGCCCCTTGATACTTTTTTGTAGAGATCTGATAGCTGGTTCAGGCAAGAACATCCCTAACTTTCCCGTGTTTATTAAGAAGATTTTGATTCTATCGCATGGCAATGCCACGTTGGAGCGAGTTTTCTCCATGAACTTTTAGTGCGTAGTCATGAATCTAAAAGAGGAAAAACTTGTAGCGCAGCGCTTGGTGTACGATGCAGCACAGGATGTCGGTGGAGGAGACGAAATTGATATCACCAAGTCGTCGATCCAATACGCTCGCATTCCACATAGCCAATATGTTGAATCGTTGAAGGCAAAGAAGAAGGAGCAGTCAGATCATGATGGAGAAGCCCGGAAGAAGAATGCCACGGCCCGTGCTATTAAAACGACGATAGAAGCCAAAAAGGCAAAACTTCTCGCGGAATCCCCGGTGATGAGTATTATATGCGTTGTTTATAAGATACTTGTAAACAACATCTCCTCTCGGAAAAGATAACGTCCGTCACATTTTTCGAAATTTTGCGATAATATCTCTTGATTTCAATAAAGCTGAACACGTTTAAGGAGTGACTTTGAGCATTTTGGGATGTAAATCGAAAGTCACGTTCCTTAACTATATGGAAAACTATAGAGTACAGAAATACAATTAACCGGGAAAAATATTTCAACGAACCGGGAAATATCGTGAAAAACGGGAATTTCATTTCGGGTTTTGGGTGGCCACGATAGGGAGGGGAACCTGATTACCGATAGAACGGAGGTGGCCAGGCGTTGGAAGGAACACTTTAGTGTACTGTTGAATGGTGAAGAAAACAGCGTAGTTGGAAGGAGCAGGATGGTGGTTGAGGATGATGGCGAATACCAATCTGGTTTTCGAGGGGGACGCTCTACTACGAAACAAATGTTCACCCTGCGACAAATTCTCGATAAATTTTGAGAATTCAACTTGCAGACTCACAATCTGTTCATAGACTTTAGGGCAGCGTACTATACTATAAGATAAATGAGTTATGGCGAATTATGCTCGAACATGGTTTCCCAACAAAACTAATTAGGCTGATACGTACCTTCATAGAAGGCTCTACATCATGCGCCAGGATAGCCGGTGAGATATCGGACTTCTTCGTGATGTTAGACGGTTTGAAGCAGCGAGACGGGCTGTCAAACTTATTGTTCAACTTCGCAATCAAGGGTGTTCTACGGAAAGCTGGCTTGCAAAGAAGCGGCACCATCAATACGAAGTCTCACACGTTTCTAGGTTTTGCGGACGATATCGACATAATTGGTATCAACCGTAGGGCAATGGAAGAGGCCTTCGGACCTCTCAGGAGGGAAGCTGCGAGAATAGGGCTCATCATTAACTCTGCCAAACGAAATACGATGAGAGCATGGTAGTCCGACTGATGTTGGTGCTGAGGTGATGTTACATGGGGAAACTTTTGAACTGAAACTCAGAAGTCGACGAATTTGTTTACCTGGGTACATTAGTAACATGTGACAACGAGGTTAGCCGTAAGCTAAGAAGGCGAATAGCAGCTGCAAACAGGGCCTTCTACATAACCATCTGAGGTTCCGCAGTCTGCAAACCCGTACTAAACTTGCACTTTACAAAACACTAATCCTTCCCGGGGCCCTTTACGACCATGAATCATGGACGTTAAAAGAAACCGATCGGCGAGCTCTGGGGGTTTTTGAGCGTGGGATTTTGCGTTCAATCCTTGGCAGCAAACTAGAGAATAGTGTTTTGCGCAGACGCATAAACTCTGAAATGTACTAGGTGTACAAATACGCGGAAATGGTCAAGCGGATAAAACACGGCAGGTTGCAGTGGGTTGGGCATGTAGCTAGAATGCCGGAAGAACGACCAGCGGAGACTATATTTAGCAAAAATCACGATAGAGGCCGTCGACTTCGAGGTAGGCTCCGCGCTCATTGGATGTGTGCTGTCGACAAAGATGGCCGCGAAATAGGTGTTAGGGGAGATTGGAGGATAGCAGCTCAAGACCGTGTGACATGGCGAAGTATTCTGGATTCGGCATTGTATCAATAATTGGTCTGTCGCTGTAAAAGTAAAGTGAAGTAAGTAAGAGTATTTAAAGGCATTGGAACGTATAAAGAATGCAGCAGTTTCCCATGAACAATATATTTAGGTGTAATAATTTTCAGCGGAATAGTTCAAATGGTCTTTTCTGTGAAGTGAAATGTTCCGCTCTCACGAAACGTATCGTAATAAACTTTAAGTTGATACATTTTTTTAGATCTGCAGTAGTATATTAAAAATAATGAGAAAGAAATTACCTACAGAAAATAACTGCACAGAAAATTTCTTTTTCATTTTTTAAAATTTGTTTCCTTTTCTCAAATTTATGCTTTAATCATTTTCGTCCCTTCTCTGACACCTCCTTTCTCACTGTGTTGGTCCTATTTTCTTTCTCTTGCTTTGAATTTCTCTATTGCTTTCTAAGCTCTTTTTTCTTTCTATTTTTTAACTCTCTCTCTCTTTCTCTCTCTCTCTCTCTCTTTCTCTCATTTCTACTTGATCACTAACCTACGCATTGACTACATCGTGTCATCGATAGAAACAACGGTGATTAATTTGGTGTGCAGAGTAGGTACTACAAAATGTCAATTTACTCGAAATAAAAACCATTGATTAAAATAGTGTTTGGTGCATGTGTGTGTCGTACTTAGCAAACTTCAGACAATAGTTCACAGCCTCTAGGCGTCAGCATGCTTCGAAAATACCGATATTTAAGCGTTTTTAGCGTTCCATAAGCTGGAATCAGTCAATTATCAGTTTCAAGGAGTCATATCGATTCTGGAAAAGATAATATAAGGGTAGATATTCATAGCTTTCCAGAGACTGGCAGATTCCATCTTGGATTTCTAAATGGCATCGTTCACCAATATTCAGTTGCTAGATACAGTCTCGGTTCAAAAACATCAATGTTGGGTATTTGAACATTCTTTAGTTTTATAATTGAAAACGATAAAAAAATCCAAATTAAGGGATATAGTTCATAATCAATTTTCGCAGATTTACCTAAGTTTGAATCGGCATCTCGAGTTTTAAAATGTCGTCGGACACCAATATCCAGTTTCTAAGCGCCATTTTGGCTCCAGAAATACCTAATTTGACTTTGAGGCTTGCTCCCTCTTCAATATTTCTATAACCACTTCCTTTGTTCAAAGAATACATACGCCAAGTTTGGTGAAAATCGCTTCAGGCATTCAACAGTGATACTGGAACATACATAAAGAACTTGTTTTCAAGGTGAAATGCATTATTTTATTTCTGTTAACAAATTTTTAATATTTTTGATGCCGTAAAATTCAACAGAATCATAACAATTTGAAAATTTCTATATGCTAGCGCAGCATGCTGCTGGCGGTGCTGACAACACGGGCGCACACGCAGTTGACTTGAAACTAGGAAAAAGCAATAATCTGAATTTCGCGAGGCGCTACACTTTAGAGGCAAGTTTAGGCCCATTCGGCCGATTTTTCGCGAAAGTTAGTTACGAGTATACTTAGTTTGAGTGGCCACGCGACTGTTACGTGCCGGTTTGTGGAAAATGTTCTAGTCGCTACCAGCGCGAAAATATAAACACCGAGAGAGAAAAAATAGTGGTGTAAAAAATAGCACGATTGAAACGTTTTGACAGGTTTCACGGTGAAACCAAACGTGAAAACTTATTAAATTAGGTGCTCTAATGCTGCAATTAATAATTGCAGGTCAGTTGAAAAATTAATGATATTTTATGAGGCAATCCCGAAATGTGGTAATAAGTAGGAGGAAACCGTCGCACATAGGAGTATTTGACTCAAAAAGCTGGCCAAAAGTCCGACATACAGAATACATGATTTCCATTATTTTGTATTGATTTCAGTTGAAACATACCCTCATGCTATCCCAGAGCCCATCGGTGCCTAATCACATACACCAAACGGTTATATTCCAGAGTTATTCCACAGGTAATTGATCAGTTTGAAAAATACGTGCTATTGTTCGGGTGGCATGTAAAATTGAAAAAAATTATCAAATAGTTTTTTTTTTCACGGGACATAATGTTCAACATAAGGAACAAGTTTTGCAATATTTAAAACGTTAAATGCATGAAATAATCCCAGATTGTTTACGAAAAAAGTGATAGTGAGAGCCGACCGCGAAAAATCCATAATATTGTAAAATTAATTTTATGAATTAGGTACCTTCCGGGTAAGTCCCGTCAAAACTTTATTTATTAACAGAAAAATCTTCCTCCTGGTTCCTTTTTTTTATTTTATTGACATTTTGATAAAAGAAGATTTATATGAAAATTGTTGAAACTTTGTCATAGATCATGTGTAAAAAGACACTAAAAAATGCAGTAAGCGAATTTAAATTAATTGTCATATCATTGGATTTTATATTGGAGGTGTGCCATGACGTGACGTACTTTTCCTGGTAGGGGTCATTAATGTGTGGCAAAACGTGAAAATGAATTTTGATCAAAATTTGCGTGACGTACTTAATGGATGTCACCTTGTTTTGTACTTACTCTAGTTTTATTGGTTGATTATACGATCCAATTACAACCAAAATAGAGCGAATTGGACTTTTGGCCAGCTTTTGGTTCAAATACTCCTATGTGCGTTGGTCCTCCCATGTTTGGATTCCGTCCCGTTGCACGTTAATATAAACAGATTAATCCAAAAAACGCAGTGTTTCTTTAACTTGCGCGATAATTAGAACATGAAAATATGCTATAACATCAAACCTGGAGCAGACATTTTCAGCAGAAATCGAAAAATCTGGCAGAATAATCGCAGCTCAATCACTAGAAATGGTATTTAGGCACGAATGCATCGTCTTTGTTCCATCACAATCATCGCGTATTGTTATAAGTTTGTTTGCGTGGCGTCTTTTGTTTTCTACTGTCTGTCCAATGTAGGATTACGAATCACCAGACTTGACTAAAGGCCTAAACACAATGGATACGTTGCGGCTGCGTTTGCGGCAATTTGACAGTTAGCCCATACATTTTCTGTCAAATTAACGTCAACGCAACGCAAACGTATCCATTGTGTTTGTGCCTTAACACCTTGGTAATGCAACCGAGAGAGACATTTAAAATAGACAGTTTTGTTTGAGGCTTTGTTTACACACTTTTAGCGTCTTAAATACAAACAAGGTGATGATATTAAGTTTACGGTAACACGTGAATTTAGTAAAATTTATCCATCAAAAACGCATTTCTATCAGTTGATAGAACTTCAAGATTTTAACTCGTTCAAACGTTTAACGTTTAAGTTTAAACGTAAATGTACCTAATTTTTAAATATCTCGAGAATAGATGCATTTGAAAAGTTAGTGATTGTGAGTTTCATAATTTGAAATCACTTTTAGTACTACATTACATCACATACATCTGATTATAAATATTCAATTTGACAAAATGCTCACAATTGGCTTTTGAAAAAAAAAAATCCTATATATCTTCGTTCTGAACATTTTATAAAAAGTTTTCGAATTTTCTTCACTTAAATACCAAATAACTTGAAAACGGATGCATTTAGGGAGTTAAAATCTTTGATTTTAAAATTTGTCTCACATTTTTTAAACCTGAATTTGTTGTAACTTAGAGTTTCTTTATAAAAGGTTAAAAAAATCTAATATCCAAAGTTTATTTCATATTACCACCTTCGATAATGTTTTGCGTATTTTCAGATCAAATGAATTTGCTCATTGTGAAACACCCAAACCTTCACTCAACTAATGAATATATTCAATATATATCATATTAATTCAATTCGTGACCCACAGATCATCAGCATATTTTTAAAATAATCAAAAAATGCGAAACATTCACGTAAGATTGATGCGGTTCTAGCGTTTTTGTTCACTTATCTGCTCCGATGATCGTCACGTGCTTGCCATTGACGATTGTCACTGGCTTAAAGAGTGATTGGACAGGTAAACTGATTTAACTCGTTGTAATCATTTCAATATTGCGAAATCCATCGCTTCCGTAACTCAAAAATATATTACTGACAAATCCTTAGCCTAAATCTAAGTTTCTGTGTCATTTGTTTTTTATTTATGAATCTCATGGCTGGTTTGTGAAGTCTCATTATCGAAGTAAAATTGCTACTTTGAAAAGTGGTAAGATTTTGTTGCTGATGAGCAGAATCCCAGTTTTGTAAATGACAATGTTATTTAAATGAAAATAGCGTAGCGTAAAACAGAAACAACATGAAAATTTTTTTCCTATTGTCTGTGTTGTCCGTTTGACGGAAAATAATGTGTAATAACTCAACAATACTAATAGTAACTTTACTATATTGAATACCAATAGTAACTTTACTATATTCTAACCGCACCGTCATTTATTTTTTGTCAAAATAAGAACTATGACAGTTTCAATAGAAATTTAGAAAGTATCTACAGTTTATTCAACTGCTATTAGGGTATTGATTGCTTTTTTATGAACCAACACAGTTCTTTACATCCTTTTGAATGAAATAAACGATCGTCACCGAAACGGAAACCGACCGCATCATCCACGAATGTGTGTCGAATTTCTTTTAACCCTCTGTATGTCGTGTTGGTGTACCAACTTATGATGGAAAATCAACGTGTTTAATGCGCAGAAAAGAACACTTACAGTAAATCCGTTTTTATAAGCGTATATTTGAGCATTTTTTTCGTACATGATTCGTTGTCTTTCAAAAAAAAAACAAGAGATTTGATGAAAGCCAATGTTTATAATGTTTCCTGAGAGTTTCACTGGTCGACGGAGGGTTAAACCGCGGAGTACTTACTCTTGTTTTTAAGCTTATACCAACTTAAAAATACACACAAACCAACTCAGCTTATGTTTACGTATAAACACGCTGCAATGACGAACACATGCAGTGCTCGCAGGTAAAGGTACCCTCACACCATTTAATTAACACGCTAATTAATGCAACGATGTCGACCTCCTGCGCACTTCGCCTTTACGCTAGAATTTATCACACCTTGCTGACACCAGCGCTCTCTTCGACTAACAAGCCAAACCACTTTTAAAGATTTATACTAGCAGTTCACTTCCAGAGCTCCATCGCCTTTGCAGCCTGATTTACGGTGATCTGTATGCACCGTAGCTGCAGTTTTATTCACGATCGCTTTCTGTTCCGGTGGTTTTGAAAACGTTTTTCAGTATTCAAGCAACATAACATCGGGAATCCCTTGAAACACCCGCACCCTCACTAATACAGCGACACTGGATTATTTCTATACGATCCCTATCGATCTTCCATAACTACACAGCATGACATGCAGGTACTCGGCACTCTTTCTTACGACCATAGCGCAAATGGACCCAAAAAAAAAGAAGAAAACGACATTCCCTCATGTAACATCGACTCACCGAGATCAAAACGACATAAGCATACACCAAATATCTGAAACATTTAATCCTTGCCGAAAGACGCATCTCGTATGCCTATTGGATTAACTAATTATAATCATAAAACACCATATTCTTCTCGCGTAAAATATAACTCAATTTTCTCAAATGATCCGTTCCAATTTAACACACTTCAAGCCGCACTAAGTTCAGCATCAACTACACAGTTCGATTCAAGACAGGTATTTGATAAGAAACAAATGAGAGACCCACCGTTGGGTTCACAGCCTTTGCGTATACAAATATATTCGAGATTGAGAGCGCACTAGACAACCATCGATACAGACCTTACGCGACGCAAGGCAAACCAGCACTGAACTGCAAGACGATGCCGTCAGCGTCACTGTTGTTGCTGTTGCTGTTGCTGCTGCTGCTGTGGTCCCTAAACCATACAAACATGCGAACGAAGGCCTATCGTCTATCGCACGTCATGACTCTGAAACTCAACCAACATCAAGCGCGTGAGCTGTTGTCACTTACCAACATCGATGAACAGCGAAGGGACTAAGCGGAACCATGCAGAATCCTCACAGCAGTGAGAATGGTTGGTGTGGCGTCTGGCCAGAGAACGCGGAGAAAATTAGAGAGGGTTGTTTTTGTACACAAATACGCAAAAAGTCGTAAAATTTCAAACGTGGATGGCCAAAGAAAAACGTGATGTTCAGCTGCTGTGCAACGTTGTTTTCTCTGGTTTCCCTAGCACGCTTCGGTTTGTGTGAATGATGTTGGCGTACAATTCTAAAATCAGAGGGTGCGGAAATTCCTAGCAGTGAGACGCCCGCTCGGACATTATTGTGGCGTAGAATGTATTCATCAAAAATATAATTCATAATTCATAATGGTATGAAAAAAGAGTAAAACACATTACTTGCTCAATTGCTACGACATGTTTGAGAGTTATGCCTAACTTTTCAAGAAAACTAGTAGTTTTCAAAAGTAGTTTTTATCTCTTCAACAGTTTCAATTTTTAAAACAATTGCCTTCGAAAAACTCTATGTTCTTCACTTTTTCTTAACTTTTATTTCCTCAGTCTCACCGTTCAAAATATGTACGTTTGTGTGCAAAAAATCAAATTGCATTAATTTTCAATGATTCATTTTCTAGAACAATTCAAGTTATAAAGCCTAACCGATGAGTATTTTACGACCCTGTTGATGACAAGACAGTTGTGATCAAAGTAACGAAAGTCGAAAGCTAGGATTATGAATAGTATTCATTGATTCAAGACATGTTTTAACGAAACAATCCGACACAATCAGCATTGTATGCGCTTTCAACACTTTTTTGTATTTTGACTCACACCGCAATATAAGCAAATCGATCACTATGTCGTACCCAAAATATTTTATTTAATGTTTGACTTGATTACATGAATCGGAAATTCCTTACCAACGCATATTTTTTACCAATCTCATTCTTGAACAAGGAACTACGCAATTTGGTCGTATGAATATGGTAGGGAGAATATACGGGTCCCTTCAATATAAATATGAAAACTAAATATTTGAATTGAAGGGACTTACAATTATTAGGACCTGTGCAAATTTTTGAACAATTCAAAAATGATAACATTTTTCACAGCAATTTATACTTCTATAATGTGCTGACTTCGCAACGTTCGAAAAAACGGCGAGACGTTTGGAACACAAAGAAAGGAGCAAAGAGGGGAAGAGAACAACGTTTGGATGATGAGCAAGGACTGTAAATAAACAAGGACGGCCGATCAGAGGATGTCGAATTAGCTTTTGCATTCAGTTACATCAGGACTAAATTTAAATTTCTGCGCTGAAGCTGTTTGTTTTTGGTTTTCGAGCTACACCAGAAATGCACTTGTCCTGTTCGAAAAGAACAGAGTCTATAAAATTTCGTCATTAGACAGAAACGAATGGGTCACAAGATCATCTCGAACGGTACAGACTAAAGTTCCGAGATGCTATACCACAATATATCTAACTAATGGTAGCAGTGGTCATAAGCTCCTACAAAGGAAAGTTCCGAGAATTTCTAACCATAAGGTCATAGAGTCCGCTTTGAAACAAAAGTTGTGAGTTCGAATCTTGCTATAGTCAGTGTTAAGTGTATTTTCTGTGTTAAAGAGCTCTGGCCTGGGTTTATTCTAATGTTCTTCATAATTTGTTTCTTCCCGCTGAAACCCCAACGACTTCTTAACAAAATAACTCACTAGCATAATTACTTGGCTAGGCAAACTATGGTTTGTAATTTGTCCTCTCCAATGAATTGTAACTAGTGATACTGGCAGGGGGACCAGATCAGTATAAAAGAGCAGTATTTTAAAATCAGCTTTAGCGACTTTCTGAATACTGGGCTCGCTGTAGTATTGCGCCAGCTCGTGGTTCATTCTTCGACTCCATACGCCATCCTCACATACTCCGCCGATGAAGGTCCTAAACACACGTCGTTCAAAAACGGCTAGTGCTTGCAAGTTCTCCTCGAGCATTGTTCATGCTAGTGATGGGAAACTTATCGATAATATAGATAAATGATGGTCATCGATATTATCGTTAATATTTTGACGTTAGCGATAATTATCGATATTAGAAGGGTGAGCACAAGTCAGTGCGGTTGGTTACTGGAGGAGACCCAAAAAAAGGAGACCTCACCTACCCTACCCCAGGAGTTGCTTTTGCCGCTAGGTATTTGTTGGGTGCTGCTATTCGACAAGATTTAGCATTGTTGGGGGTGGTGAAAAGGTTCGCCCGGGTGTCACTGAGTTTCTGAGAAATAATGGTAACTAAAAAGGTATTTATAGTTTTTAGTTTCCTAAGAACAGATGAATTCGACAACTTAGTACTGGAGAACTTTAAAAAAATATCCAAACTTTTTGCACCATCTCATAAAAAGCAATGATACGAAAATGTAATAAAATGCATTTTCTTTGGCTAGCCAACTCTTATAATATGATGGACATGCATAGCGGCAGTCTATTGGTAATTCTCTGGTAATTGTTTAGTTTAACTTGGAACTGTTTAAGTTAAAAGTATCTGTTACCCAACAAACAATTTTTAGTTCCACTAAAAATCCAAATCAACGAAATTGTTGCGCCAAAAAATATCCTGGGGTAGACAAAATAATTGAGATAAATAAAATTCTCTCGAATTTTAAATGGCCAGAACTTTACGAAAAATGAATCAATTTTGATAACCGGTTTCATTTCACTGGAAAACAGCATTATATTAGTATCACTTGGGAACTTGGTGTGACCAACCTACACCGAAAATGTTTCGGATTTCAAGAGTGGGTGTCAAAGTGTACATTTTTGCAACGCATAGAACGTTTTAGGCAACTAAATTGTCTATCTAAAATACTTCATTTAAAAAATCTGAGATCACCGATATTTTCTAAAATCATTTTTTGTTTTTAAAATTAAATTTTTTTCAGAGTAGGATCTTTAACTCAATTTTTTATATTTTTGAAGGAAAGTTCAGATATTTTTTACTAAAATATATTGATTCATAAGAAAAAGGTTTAAATACAGTTGGGTTTTCTTACGCGGGGGATACATGCCTCGTGAAAAAACCATGTTAATTCAGAAATCCGCTTGATAAAATGCTTTAATCCAAAAATTCGCGTAAAAAACACGTTAATTTGAAAATCTGCATAAATAACCTTTTAGAGAAAATCCGCGTATTTTCACTTTTTTAAATGTTAATCCACATAAATTTTCAAACGCAAGTTTGCAAAGTTGCTTGGTTTAACAAGACCTACACACCCACAATGTTCGATTGAATTCTGCTAGAGTGCTGCAAGCTCAAAGAAAATTAGTACCCAACAGGGAAAAAACCGCCAAAATCAACACCCATACTTGATAAATTCATACCTCGGTGATTTCTTGGCGAATTTACAATCTTTGGCTACCAATGAACCCGAAATAAATTCTGATTTATTGACAACCTAAGTGAAACAGAATGTCAGAGAAAGTTCTACGCGTTGCAAAAATGTACACTCAGTGTTGTTAGTCTCGCTCGTAAGCGGCATGCAACACCTCATGTGAGGTTCTCGGTGATGCCGCTTCCACACAGTACTCAGCGTTGCCAGGTATCCAGATTTAGCTGGATTATCCAGATTTTTGAACATGTACCCAGGTAGACAGATTTGATGTCCAATTATCCAGATTTTTGATGAATGATCCAGATTTTATCCAGATTTTATTTTCTCTGTTCCGCAAAAAGGTCATCACTTCAAATTTGGCGCGAAATTTTGCAATTTTGTCACCTCAAATTTTACGTACCCCAAGACTTTTATCCGAAGAATTTACCATTCACCCCACGAAATGACTTCCAGATTTGTTCCAGATTTTTTTTTGCCTTTTCCAGATTTTTAAAAGAATGACCTAGTAGACAGATTCGATGTCCAATTATCCAGATTTTTCATGAATGATCCAGATTTTATCCAGATTTTATTTTCTCTGTTCCGCAAAAAGGTCATCACTTCAAATTTGACGCGAAATTTTGCAATTTTGTCGCCTCAAATTTTACGTACCCCAAGACTTTTATCCGAAGAATTTACCTTTCACCCCACGAAATGACTTCCAGATTTTTTCCAGATTTTTTTTTGCCTTTTCCAGATTTTTAAAAGAATGACCTGGCAACGCTGCACAGTAATAGAGAATTCTCCTATCCAAGCTATTTCTCGTTCTTTCTCGCTTTCTTTCTTGCTCGCATTTATTCCCGAGATCATATGCACACACTCCCGTCTACTCTCCTCGTGTGTACTCGTGTGTACCTATTCCCCAACTCGCGAGAACTACTAGCCGAAGACAATTGTTTCAAGATGCTTTGCGATGGTTGCATAGGGAAAAAAATGATAGGCAATCCGACTACTTCGGCAGCGGTTCGCTTCGGCAGTAGAGGTGGGAAAAATGGTTCACTATAGTGAGCGGATCAGAGCGGTTCCGCTCACTAAGATGAACTAGTTCTTTTTAACAGCTCACTCGCTCTTTTCGGTCCTACATAATTTTTGGTTTTTATCAGTGTAGCTAATTATCAGACACCGCAAGCGAAAGCCAGGTGAAAGCTTTATACCCGATATGCCAAGCGCAAGGTCGCGCGCAAAATTACAATAGAACTCCCAGAAACAAGCTGCCACCAAACGTCTGCCCTGAGATGCATGACTTGCATTTCTCATCACCCAGCCAGCCGCAAGAGCATGCAAAAAAAAACAACTTGCAACAGTCCATACACAGGTACACGGGTTGACTAACGCCGAGTACGCACACGAATGGATGTGGAACGAAAAGAACGAAAGAACTGATTCACTGATCTGGCAATCCGCTCGCAGGCTGATCAAAAGATTCAGTTCTTTGAAAGAGCGAAATCTTTCGCTCTCAGAAGAACTGATTCTTCCGATGGCTCTTTTGTTCAGCTCGCAGGCAATCCGCTCGCGATCAGAAGATTTCGATCTTTTAAAGAACTGATTTTCTGATCAGCTCGGGAGCGGGTTGTCTGCATAGATTCAAAAGATCAGTGAACCAGTTCTTTCGCTCTTTTCGTTCCACTTTTCGTTTGCGTCCCGGCGTTAGCCTGCCCGTGTGCTGTGTGTGAACTGTGGCAAGTAGATTTTATTTTTTATTCCCGCGGCGGGTGGATGGTTATGCATAGGAGAGCAGGCAGCTATTTTCTGGGAGTTCTATTGCAGTGTCGCACGCCGCGTTGCGCTTGGGGTGTAAAACATCCATATGGCTCTCGCTTGCGGTGTCTGATCAACAAAATCAGCTTCAGCTTTTTGCTTGAAGTAAGGGGTGAGTTACCGCTCTTTAAAAAAGAGCGATAGATCACTCACTCACTTTGAAAAACCAGCTCTTTAGATCAGTTCGTGAGCGGATTGCCCACCTCTATTCGGCAGGTTTTGCATTAGACTGCTGTAAAAAACTTACCGAAGCAGTCCGATACCCTACACGTTACCCCACTGTCGGTGCATGAAGCCAAACCGCTAAGAAAGCATTTTCGTTTTCGAGCACAGTTTTTCAAGCACTCCTAGTCGAGCAATTTTAGTCGAGTACTCCTACTCACAAGCAGGAACTCGCGTACTCTTTTACGGTAGCTGGGTAGCAATACGAAAGAGATTGTTCGTGTCGGTTCATGCTTGCTGCTACTCAAGGGAATGCATGAAGAAGGAAGAGTATCTCCAAAGCGTGTGTGCAAAAGACTTGAGAAGCGTAACATATGTTTCGTTCTCAAGCAGAAAGGAGAAGAAAGGTTTTGCTTCTCGCTCGATTTGCAACGCTGTGTACACTTTGGCGCACACTCCGGTAATCCGAAACATTTCCAGTGACCCTTGGTCACGTCCAGTTCTCAAGTAATACTAGGAAACTAGGACAGTTTTCCAGTAAAATGAAACCTGTTTTGTCAGAATTGATTCATTTTTCATGAAGTTTTGGCCATTTAAAAATTGACAGAATTTTGCCTGCTTCAATTTTTCACTAATTATACAACCTTCAAAATGAACTTCGGCTTGAAACTACTCCGTAGAAAGCACTCCCGGCGTAAAACCCGAAGGCTTTCCAAAACAAACTGTTTAACTCGTCCGGTTGTTTAAATTTTCATTCGCAGTATCGTAAAATTTGTCATTCAAGGCCTTAACACAATGGATACGTTGCGGCTGCGCTTGCGGCAATTTGACAGTTAGCCCATACATTTACTGTCACATTGACGTCAATGCAACGCAAACGTATCCATTCTGTTTGGGCCATCACTGTCTCTGTTTTTAACAAATTTATATAGCAAAATTGCATTTGTCGAATAACGTTTGCGGTAAAAAAATAAACAAAAATTGCCGATTTTTCATGGGTTCACCTTTAATCGCACTGACGAAACTACTCATGCATCATCAATCATAGTAACCCATGAGTTTGCAAAAAAAAATTGACAGCTCTATCAGTCAAACTCTAACTGTGATGGCGAAAAAAGTCAAGCTACTCCGTTCAGAAGTGTGCGCGTTCAAAGAACGGTACCCCGCCGCGTCAAAAACGGGCATCGTGCGGCACTTTGTGGACGCCGGGTATGCCGGTTCTGGCATCTACAACATCTTGACACTATTGGACAACGATCGGAGCATCGAAAGAAAGCCCGGTTCCGGACGACCAACGACCCTGCGCGACAAGAAGCTTTAAATGATGCTGAAGAGGAAGACCGAGGGAAAAGTGGCTAAATCGCTGCGTGCACTTGGCCGAGGGGTTGGTGTATGCTATAAAACAGTGAAAAAGCATCTAGAGAACATGGACATACATGCAGAAAGCGGCAGTCCCGTCCACTGGTCTCGGAGCTGCAGGCAATGACGCAGCGACAGCGGTTGAATAAGATGGTCAAGTAAATTTTCCCGGCGAATCGCGACGCGGCAGTGGTATTGGACGACTAGACCTATCTCACCCTGGATGGCAACGACTAGTAGGGCTCTTCGTATTTTACCTCCCCCACGAAGGAAGTGAGCACCGAGGTAAAGTTTATTTCACAGACCAAGTTCCCAAAAAAGGTGCGGCTGTGGCTGACAATCAGCGAGAAAGGGATGTTAAAGTTGCTCTTATTTCGCTCCGGGCTGGCCGTGAACGGGGAAATTTATAGTACGAAGTGCCTGACAGAAGTTGCGACGTTCATCAAGAAATACCATAAGCGCGAAGACAAGGTGTTCTGGCCAGATTTGACGTCGGTCAACTACTCGTTGGAGGAGATGGAGCGGCTGAATATCGATGTGGTACCGAAGTCGGCGAATCCGCCCAATGTCCCCCACCTGCTTACCATCGAGAATTTCTGGACAAACTTGAAGCGCAAGACCTATTCCAACAATTTTGTCGCGAAAACGGAGGAGGAATTAATAACAAAACGAAGAAAGAGCTTAAAAACATGGCTACACGCATATTTTCGTCCGCCATGGCGAATGTTCCGGTTAACTGCCGGAAGGCTGCACTCAAGGACGTAATATTTTTTTGTGAGGAAGCTAACATGATGACCTTCCATGGGAAATTTATCCAACTCAATTATCTGTCATAGTTTTTTTTCATCACCATCTGAAACAGTTTTTTTTTCATCGCCATCTGAAAAAAAAAATTTTACCGCAAACGTGAGCTGTCAAATTATTGATACTTATCGATAAAATCGTTAAAAGCCCCGGAATTATCGATTGTTATCGATGTCCGTTTTGGGCGATATTTCCCAACACTAGTTCATGCCTCGTGCCCTTAGAGGACTACAGGTCTTATGAGCGCACCATTGCATTCTGTATTGGTATTGGTGTCGGCTTTAGTCTCATATATAAGCTATCCGACGCGCACGGTATCGAGTTGCTGTAATTTGTTGTTTGTTTACCGCGCACGATGAAGGAGTATCGCAACGTCGTAGTGAAGTTGTTTGCAAGAGGTGAACGACCTAGCGACATATTCTGGCGGTTGAAATCCTACGAGATGAAGCGGAATTTCATCAATATCACCATCCGTCGGTATTGGGATGCGACCTCGGCCAAGAACGTTTGGGATCTGGGCGACCGCATTCAGCGAGGACACCAGCAGTCATCAAGGTGGTGAAGGAGTGGGTTCGTCGAAAAATAAACCGCTCGATCCGAAAGACAGCTCCTGATCTGGATATGTCGATCAGGACTACCCACACCATCATGACAAAGGAGCTGGGATTCAAGTCGTACAAGAAACGCAAGATTTACGACATAACGGGAGCTACAACTAAGAATTTATACGCATTCTTGAAAACCAGTTATATTTATACTGATTGATTTCTACTTGTACTATAACACATTCAGAGTAACTCTACAACCATCGTAAACGCCAATTATTAACGTGATTTGAAAACCGAAAATACTATCTGTTTTGGTTTTAGATATTCAGTTAGTTAGTAAGATACATATGTGTATTTGGCTCCGTTAAACATTAGAGCGTATTGTGCCGTATCAAATGGACATCTCTTTTCGGATCTCTCTTACCGGTTGCTAATTCGATGCACAGTTATGAAGCCATTAGATATTGAAAATTTCGAGAGGTTGGTCGACCTTTAGTCTCAGTCCAAATTTATTACTTTATATTTTGACTATATGGCTCAAGATATTAATCCTTCTTCATACGTTTCCTCCAATGTCGCACTTTTAGATACTTCTAATAATGCTATATTCTTCGATATCACCATGAAAGAAGACATTATTGGTATCCCAGATCAATTGCGACCGCAAGAGATCCCAAAGATTTTTTCCAATAAGTTCAAACATGTTAGTTGTGATAAATTGTTTTATACTGACGGATCTATTCTACATGAGTCCACTGGCTTCGGTGTTTTCCACGAAAATTTTACCCCTTTCTACAAACTCGATGCTCCTGCTTCCATGTACGTCGCAGAACTTGCTGCCATTCAGTATTCTCTCGAGATCATCGAAACCCTGCCCATAAACCACTACTTCATCTTCACAGACAGTCTCAGTGCCATTGAGGCTCTGCGATCGATGAAGACTGTGAAACACACTCCGTATTTCCTGGGGAAAATACGTCGGTTTTTAAGTGCTATAACAGATAAAAATTATCAGGTTACCTTAGCCTGGGTACCTTCTCATTGTTCCATTCCGAATGATGAAAAGGCTGACTCTTCAGCTAAGGTGGGTGCGATTGATGGCGATATGTACGTAAGACGAATTGCTTGTGATAAATTTTATAGCATTTTGCGTCAGAAAACACTCAATAGTTAGGCAATTATCATGGAATTCAGATGAACTGGGACGGTGGCTACATTCCATTTTTCCTAAGGTATCGACGAAAGCATGGTTCAAGGGGTTGGATGTCGGTCGGGACTTCATTCGCGTGATATCCAGACTTATGTCCAATCACTATACGTTAAACACGCACCTCTTTCGTATAGAGCTTGTAGGCAGTAATCACTGCGTTTGTGGCGATGGCTACCATGACCATGTTGTTTGGTCGTGTACCGAATAGTGTTGTGTTAGGCTCGAGCTCATAGATTCCCTTCGGGCTAGAGGAAAACAACCGAACGTACCCGTTAGAGACATCCTGGGAGGCGGTGATCTCCAGTACATGACACAGCTATACGGGTTTATGAAAAATGCTGGCAATGAAATTTAAAATAAATTTCAAATGATACACCATGCTGGAGACATTGAAACGACGACCCGGCACCTTTATGTTTATGCGAACACCTAAGACTAAAACTGCTGAAATAGAACATCACTGCTTGGCCATGTACAAATTAATAAATCCAGTAATGTAAAATAGTTGAAATCAAAAGTGTAACTCCCCTCCTCTCGCCTTAAATCCCCACTAGCTCGTAGTCGGCCGTGAGAAATAAAAAATGTGCTTCCCTCTTTTCCCTGCTAATCTAGAATTAATAAAAATTGTACTTGGTTCAGTTAAACACAAATTGTAAACATCTTAAAAAAGCGATTTAAAACATCTCAAAAAAAAAAATTAAAAATTGGCCAGCATTCACCCTTCACGCATAAACATTTCGCGGTTCCAGGGCGCCACGTCATGATGGTTTGAGGGCCCTATCCAAGCGTGGTAAGCTTCCTCTGCTGTTTATCGAGGAGAAAAATGCGAAAATCAACACCGCGTACTATAAGACCGAGGTTCTGGAGAATGTTGTGGCTCCGGCACTGCGGAACCTCTATGGAAAGGATCATTGCGTTTTTTTACAGGACGGCGCACCGAATATCGTCCAAGAGTCCAGTCAGCCAGTCAGCTCCAGGCCGAAGTGTCCCTTGCTGTTCGAAGAAGTCGTCTCCATTCAACTCAGTCCATGGCTGCAGCTCGCCAGCCATGTCGTCTGCGGAGGCCCCGCAGGTCGTCTTCCACTTGATCGAGCCACCTGGCTCGCTACGCGCCCCGTCACCTTGTCCAGTCGGGTTGTTATCAAGAACCATTTTCACCGGGTAGTCGTACGACATCCTAACGACATGCCCAGCCCACCGTAGTCTCCCGATTTTCGCCGTTTGAACGATGAGTGGTTCTCCCAGCAGCTGATGCAACTCGTGGTTCATCCGCCTCCGCCATGATCCATCTTCCATCTGCACTCCACCACAGATGGTACGCAACACCTTTCGTTCGAACTCCACGAGCATAGTCCAGGTTTCGTGGTCGTAGAGAACTACCGGTCTGATCAGTGTTTTGTAGATGGTTAACTTCGTGCGGCGGCGGATTTTATTCGAGCGGAGCGTCCTCCGGAGTCCAAAGAAGGCACGATTTCCTGCCATAAGGCGTCGATGAATTTCTCTGCTAATGTCGTTGTCAGCAGTCACCAGTGAGTCCAGGTACACGAACTCGTCTACCACCTCGATTTCATCACCGCTAATATGAATTCGTGGCGGGAGGTTAACACTGTCTTCTCTGGAACCTCTTCCTCTCATGTACTTGGTCTTCGAAGCGTTTATGGCCAGTCCAATTCGTCCGGCTTCTGCCTTCAGTCTGATGTACGTCTCCGTCATCTTTTCAAGGGTTCTAAAGACCTTCTAAAAATCGTGCCACTCGTCCAAGAGTGGTGTTGTGAGAATTTGACTGATTTTCTCGATAAGACTTTGTGGCCTCCCAGCTCCCCGGACCTTGATCCCCTGGACTTTTATGTATGATCATACAAGCTGCCCAAGCAAAGCGAACACTTCTCTTAAAAACGGTGTTTTCTGGGTAAAGCTTGATTTTATAACAATTTATATCGTTTTTTTTTGTGTGTGGACTCACTACTGCGATCAGAAACATTGATTTTTGTGATATCGTCCGGGTGTTTGCTGTATTATTATTAGCCGAAACAGAACGGAACACCTGTGTTGCTTGAGGAAAGATAACAAAAGTTCTTTCAGACATTCCTGCACATACATTTCTTGGTTGGCGAAAGCTTTAGCGATGAAAACGCTGCTCTTCATACCACAGGAACGAACGAAATATTTCTTTGCATAATTTGACAGCCTAATGTGTTTGAAAGTCTGTCCCACCACTCGTCTTCCAGTTGCCGTATAATATTCCTGTTCAGTAAGCTATTTAAAGTCTGCCGTGACGTAAGTCTCATCATCCTGTACCACGCAATCAAACTTCGTCAGTATTATCACGTACACTGGGGTCGCTTTTTACGCGGATTGTTTTTATGCGTTTTGTTGAACGTGATATTTTTACAATAACGCGGATTATTTTTGCTCGATTCGGAAGACTGTTTGCACGCGGTATCAAATAATTTTAGTATGAATATATCTAATCTAATCTTTTAAATGCGGTACAACCAACCGCATAAAAAGTGACCCCAGTGTACAGCTTTCGCGATCGTTATCTGGTTGACTTAGTTTGCTAATCGTCACGATTTGAAGTCACCACCTTTTTGTACGTCGACAGTCCGGTTTGTTTTTTAGCTCCATTACAGTTTTAGACGACACACCCAGCTTGCTTAGGACATCTCGGACGGAAAGATTGAGATTCCGCTTGAAACTGTCAGCCACTCTTTTCGTTGCTTTTGCGGCCTTCGGATTTCGATGTCTCCCCGATCCTGTCGTCCTGGCAATCGTTCTCCAAATACTTTTATCATGTTGGTGACGGTTGATTTGGCCACATTCAATAATAGACCGAATTTTTCGTCATTGAAAATTCGTACAATATGCCGAAATGCTAACGCACAATCTGTTCATGTATTTGAAATTGTCTATAGAAACTATGAAAAGTAAAGACACTAAATGATCCTCCCTTGGAGCTCCGTAAGCGCAAGGTTACAGAGTCCGCTTTGGTAAGCGGGCGGTCGTGGGCTCGAATCTTAGTAGAATCAGATCATTTGGTTGTCAAAAGACTTTAGCATGGGTTTATTCTCAGGCTCCCCACCAGGGGGGATCAATCTGTCAAACATCGTGTAACCAACATATTTGGCATCATTGCGTCTGTTTGTTCTGATTTTTGGTCATTAACTTGATCGATGTGAATGATTATAGAATTGGAGCGTTTTTTTTATCAAAACTCGAGAAGTCTCGGAAAACTTTCATGAATAATGCGTCGTGTAGTGATTTTTTTCCCCATTATTGTTTGTAGTTACAAACGTCCTGGACCAATAAATGTCATGGACCAAAGCTGATCTGCGATAACGCACACATATATGAAATTTGACAGCAGTGAATCCCCTCTGCTCCCCACCACGTACCCTTCCTTCAATCTGAATACCACTGTAGTACCACTGTTGACTCTCCTTCTAACAAAAAAAAGTCCCTATGATAATAAAACTGGTGTGAGTAACATATGAAAGTTCTCTCCAGGGAATTGTAATAAGGCGATATTGTTAGAATGGACAGAGACTCGGTATAGTAGAGCAGTCAGCTTGAAACGGAGGGTAAAACTTACACACAAGCACGGACATGAATGATAGCGTGTCACTTACTTCAATAGTGATACTGCCAATAATATGAAGTGCGGAGTACAGGAAAACACCTGGACCTGGACCTGGAATAGATCTAATCTCTGGTCGCAGTGATGAGTCCACACAGAAAAAAAAAACGAAAAAAATATAACCCTTCCAGTTGGTCTCGAGGTACGATGCTGACCTAACAAGCCAGTCGTCGTAGGTTGGAGCCTCGACTCGGGAGAGTTAGTGTTAGTTAGTGTTAGTGTCAGTAGGATCGTAGCACTAGCCCCGCAATTGCCCTGTATACTTAACAGTTGGCTGCGAAGTCTGTGTATAATAAACAGAAGGTCAAGTTCCGAATCGGAATGTAACCTAGGCTTTGCTTTTACTATACTATATAGAATTAACTTTGGGATCTCTTCATTAGGAAAGTTACATCACGACGGGTACATTTTTTCTGAATCTTACATAGTCCATGTACAAATAATTCAAATTCTTGCAGTTTCGCAGATAATATCAAGAAACTGACCAATTCTCACACACCGAAAAATAAAAAGTTTCACTTAATCTAAAATACTTTTACTACTTATAATTCAGTTTTCAGGTTCGATTTATGTAGTAATTTTATAATTGAACCACACATTCACGAACAGTCACAATACTTTTCTTGCACGAGATTGCTATTCTGGAAAGGTTGAAATAATGGGAGCGTGATAAACGAAAACTTCAGGCAGGCTCTTGAGATCGGTTCACAGCATGTTTTCAAGAGATGAGAGAAAACGACTGCTTGAAGAATTCAGAAGACTTCTCGAATCATTTAGACATGCTCTTTTCACCGCTAGCGCAGCTATATGATACCACCAACATGGACCTGTTTTTTCATGTGCTGCATGGTTCAACCGTTAAAGCGGAGTCGAGCTGCTCTACACTAGAGCGGTTGAAAAAACATCAATTTTTTACTTTGTTATTTTGCAACAAAGTGTAGATTGTTAGAAGTGCGTAGATGACAATATACTTTGACAACTGTAAACCAGTCGAAGTTCATATGCTCGCATAATAGCCTCGAAGCGGTTGCTATGGGTCCAGTCATCCAGGTGGTCGATCTAAGTAAAAGTTATATTCGATTTCACTCTACAAGTTATTTCAAATTGTATTTTCGAAAAACAAAACATTTGAAAGTAAAGCTGATGATACTTTGTTTTTCAATGTTTTGGTTACGTAACTAGGTTATTTAGACTTTTGATAGTAACGATTTTATGTAGTTTTGTACAGTTTTCACGAGAAATTAAAAAAAATACGAGACTGATAACATTGAAACAGCAAAACTGAATCTTTTTCACAATCGCCATAGTGCTTCTATGATCTCTGACAGTTCTATGTATATTCTACGTATAACATGGTTTTGTAGAAATTTTACAATACATACTTTGAAAAATCCTAATTATTTAATAATTATTACATAAATCAGAAACTTGAACATTATGCCAATTTATTCGCTACAAAAAAGTGATAAAAGAAAAAAGTTTTGACAAAAAGTTATTACTATTGGATTTTTTGCGACTTTGCTAATTTTGAACCAGTCTGACCAACATTATCCGTTCCTATGCTGCCAACATGCCGAGGGTGTAAATGAAATGTTGTTATAATGAGGCGTTTTGATGTATAGCATTTGATTAAGCACAATAAAGTCCGCTTCTGGACAGAATGTTGTGCACTTCTCTGTACCCTAACTGGTTTTCGTTCGTGTATAATCGCATAAAGGGGTGACGAATATTACGGTGTGCGAAGTCTCCATTATGTTCGACAGAGCATAATACTATTGAGACGATATTGAGTGGGGGAGACTTTTTCTGCTGATCGGTTTTGAAGAACAGGCATCTTCAGTCCGTTTAGTTGTGAATTGTATATCATTTTGGAAAATATTTGGCATTTGGAAAGTATTGTTCTCTGATAGACAAAAACAGCAAAAATAAAATGAAAAATATCTTCAATTGGGTCCTAAAGCTTTACCAGTTTTTATATATCATTTGAATAAGCCGCGTTTTCTGAGCAAAACGTGATTTTAAAAAAATGTTTATCGTTTTCCTTTGATTTTTAAATGGAGAGTAAAAAAACTGCTCGAAAGGTCTAAGTTGAAATCACGTTTTGCTTAGAAAATTGCACTGTTTCAGCCAGGGGGGATTTACCGCTGTCAAATTTCATATATGTGTGCGCTATCGCAGATCAACTCTGGTCCATGAAGTTTGTTGGTCCATGACGTTTGATAAATTACCAATGTGACGATTAAACATCACCAATTTACGTTAAAAACTTGTTGCTGTCCCAAAATTTCACTACGGAACGCATTATTAATAACAAAAGTTTACCGCGATTTCTCGAGTTTTGATAAAAGAGAACGTTCCATTTTACTTCGATCAAACGAAAAAAAAAAAACCAAAACATACAGACGCCTTGTTGCCAAATGTCTTGGTCACGGTTTCACGATATTTGACAGATAGATTCCCCCTGGTTTCAGCTGATATATAAAAATCAGAAAACTGTTCTAAACTTTAGGACCCAATTCAAAACAGTTTTTTCTGTTTGAAACATGATTTCAACTACATATTAGGTTGGGACAAAAAATAATTCTAGCTCCCATGCACTTTTCGTGTTTCTTATGGGTCCTATAACAACCGACTTCAGATCGATCGGTCTTCAGTTTTCATACGATTTTATATGGAAAAATATACTTTTTCAAAACTTATTCTCTAGTCCAGTTGGTTTCTAAAAATATATCGATACATGATATTTGTAGGAAATTTTCCTGGGAAAAAATCTTCTGAAGACCGTAAGGCGCTACGATGCTTGTAGAAAATGTTATTCACCCCAAACTGATTGAATGTTTGACGAACGGCTCACCATTGAATTTTACTAGCAATACTGCTGCAGCACCGATCGATCTGAAAAGTTACACGGTTGTTATAGGACCCATAAGGAACACGACAAGTGCATGGGAGTGAAAAAATAACACCACAGACAAACAGACGTGCCTCTTCGAAGAAAAATCCTGAAAAATCTTCGTTTTTATTCGAAACGATACACTCGTGCGCCACCATGTGAGCTTATTGCCTACTGACACTCCTTTTTGTAAAACGGTTTTTGTCTTCACTAATGGATGTGCGCGCTTGCTTAAATTAACATCAATGGCATTACTGACGGTTTTTGTCTTTGACAATGAATGTGCACGCTTACTTATAGCGACACTAGCGGCATTATTGCTCACTAAGCAAAGTTTCAAAATGATCGTTATTTTTCTGGTCGATGAAATCATCATCGAGTGGCACGTATGTTTGTCTGTGATAACACCATCCCTTTTTTCCCATATAACCGTGTCCCAGTCTACTACATATATGAAATAACTACAATACTATCCAACTGTAACTATTTAAAAAATAATATATACATGTTTGGAACACTTTTGACAGCAAAACTTTGCTGGACTGAAAGAGTGTAACCGTGATGTTTAGGTACATCGTGAGCGTGTGCGTAATATTGATTAACATGATTCAGTTATGCCGCCACTTGTATTTCTTGCCAGGACCCAACGTTGCCATGGACACATATAATAGTTTGTTACTCTCAGAAGATATTATAGGAAAAAATTAAGATTGTTTTCCAAGAAAGAGTTGCCTAAAATGTTCTGGGGATTCAGTGAAGCGTTAGATCTTTACGAACAATACTGCAAAGCCCAACAACCGGGAGCAGCTCCACCAACTGAATTGAACATCTTGCTGTTCGGTTTAGGCGACCCAAGGCATGTGTTGAAAAGTGCCTCCCGCTCATTTAAACATGACACAAAGTTAAATTTTTTTCTTCTGGAAGGATGCGTGGAATTACTGGCACGAAACCTGCTTCTAACAAGTGTTGCTTTTGAGAGCCGCGAACTGTTTTCAGTCAAGGGGAAGACACATCTGTTTATGGATATTTTTGGCAATACACTGCTAAGACCATTCTCCAATGCTTACATTAACGCGAAAGCAAAAGTGCTGACGCGAATGATAACGGATGCAGAATTCGCTGAATCTGCAGCACCGATGTTTTCTTTTGATAAACTAAAATACAGGGAGCGAGATCATTTGGAAAATGTGTTCTACTTTTGGACAAATAGGGAGCAGCACGTGTTCAATGTGGCTCACTACTGGGATGGTAAGTTTTCTTTACTCAAATCACTTAAATTTAGAATTAAGAATTTTTTAATCGTTTAAGTCAAAGCTTTTTGACATTTTAATTACCAATTTTAACAAAAAATATAATTTCACCTGTTCGCAGTCTCAAGCGTGATTACTTTTGAAAAATTTTCTTACATCGTTATTCATGTTTACTGGAAAAAGTGAGTCAATAAATAACAAATCAACTTATTTTCGCTTTTCAGTCCGGGTTCGTAACATGCTTGGCGCCAGGTACGATAACAAAATGGGTACTTTCGATTGGGACCTGCACATGAGATTGCGTGAAAATGGGGCTAAGCAAATTTGTCCTCAAGAATATAAACATTGGCGCAACACAGGAATCGCTTTTACTTTCCCGGAGTACGAACAAAGTGACCCCAATAAAACGTTGGCAGTGGGATTGAGCAGAAACGGAAATAGCTTCATGCACCGTGGTATCGTGGGAGACATTAGTACGGGACCGTACATTTCATTCGGAAACAAATGTCCGGAAGAAAAATTAACCGCTTCGAAACATGGAGTAAACGATTTCAGATCGACCGATGTTACAGAACGGAATGTTTATGAAATAATTTACGAAATTCAGGAAAAAAGAGATTACGTTTTAGATGTCAACGATATCCACCAGTATGGTTCTTATGTTCTAGATTCAGGCAAAAATTTAAACAAGGAACAAATACGATCCGAACCCATCGAGGCATGCAAGTATGATCAACCGCTAGTAACTGCAGACAACATCAGAATAATTTTCCTACCAATTGATGACGTAGCAAAAATTCAAACTAAATCAGAACATTTCCACAAGTATGACATCGTTATGATTGCCAATAACTATTTCTCTTTTCTTAAAAACGATTTCTCCAACATTCTAAAAAACGAAAGCCTGATTTGCTTTGAAACGCGCCAATTGACAACGTTCCATAAGGACGAAATATCCAAGTTCAATGTCCAAATTAAAGACTATGCCAAAGCGTGCTCGCTCACGCCGATAACCAACTTTGACATCAACGTTCCTCACTCCATCTTTCGCTACCGGAATAATTCTCACAACCAATAAAAATATACTTTTAAATTCTTACAGTAAATAAATCAACTTTTTATATTATATTATTCCCCGAATACCCATGCCCAAACAATAATTTCTATGACGTGGCAATTTCCTTCAGCGGGCCTTCCAAATAGTTTGCTAGCGCTTGCGCTTTTTCCTTCAGGATTCCCAGTCCTACGTTATCTCTCGCGTAAAGACACAACAGTAGATTAGCCACTTGGGTGATAATTACGTTGCCGTTTTCGCACTGCAGAAATACGTACTGGAGACAATCTTCACGAAACGCGTTTCGGCCGTTTTTCTCATATGCAGACCAGACATTACTGGCGATGGCCGCTGTTATCGTCGCATCCCTATCGCCATAGCCGGAGAAAGCAAGCAAGGCTCCTTCATGTGTTAACAATCTGCCAAACAGAGAGATGCGAATTGATTTTTTCTTAAATACAGCACACTTACATTGTATTTTCAACGCCACCAGTGTTTGCTTGGCCAAGCACAGATGTGAGAACCTTAGGTTGTAGCATTATTTGTTGTGAATATGCGTATTTTGAGAGATAAACCTTTTTAATCTGCAGCTATTGTCGTCTAATTCGAGCAAAGCTGCCAGATTTTATTTTGAAAAATCTGTATGCACCCGTAAAAAAATCTGTATTTTTCTGTATTTTGTTCGTGTGCCTACAAGTGCTCTGGTTTGGGGTAACTGGGCTTGGCATCCAACCTTAAACTTCGCCTGAAACCGTAAAAAGGTTGGGTAAAATTCCTGAAAGAAACTCAGGTCTATAACCGTGTTTTTTTTTTTTTGCTAGAAAGGCAATAGAATCCGGTATTTTTGTTCCAAAGCTTTCCCGCTTAGCCAAATGTCGAATGTCCAGAAGAAATCAAACAAAAGGAATTTCCCGCTTAGTAAATGCCAGACGCCCAGCAGAACTCGAACAACCACGCTCGACGCCTGGGTTAGAATCCCAACGCCGACATAGGTGTCGATGGTTGTGGGGTGGCGTGATCCACCCACAACCAACCCAACTGGTCTAGGTTTAGTCCTAGCCGACACCGGGAGATTTTCTGAGGCGAAAAATCTCTGGGATCACGCATTCCATCGCATGAGGAAGTAAAGCCGTTGGCGCCGGTCCGTTGAACAACGGGTGGTAAGTTAGGGTCCTGGGTGAAGTCACTTCCACCAGTGGCGGAGCCAGATCGACGGAAGATAAGCAAGAATAAAAAAATCGATTGCTGAAATTCTGTACAAATCTGTATTAAAAATCAAAATTCTGTATGAATTCTGTATTCTGTATCATTTCTGTATCGTCGTCAAAAAATCTGTATAATACAGAAAAATCTGTATACTTGGCAGCCCTGAATTCGAGACTTCGAGTATTCGCGTTGACGGTGTTGCTGATATTTGTTTGGTTTTTGCATGCGAAAAAGAAGGAAGGAAATATTTTTGCTTTTGTCATCACGCATCACGCACAATTGCATATGAGAGTTCACGTAGGTGCGAACAGCCTTCAAAATCTCTTTCAACGCGAATAACCCGAATGGTTATTTTCAAAACACTTTTGTTGACATTTACGTGACTTTAGACAACGAGGGGCTCAAAAAGCAATATCCTAACGTACTTCTGTAATCACTCAGCACATTCGACGCGTTACTTCCGTTACTCACCCAGAAAATAGTCAGGGGTGGCATTGTGTAACTCAATTCGAGCGATTTTCACTATTTTCGAGTACGTCACATACTGCCAGTTTTGCTTTAAGCTCAAAAGGAGCTGTCTTTGTCATTTGTCCTTCGGCTCATCTAACCCGCAAAGTCGAAAAAAAATACGAAAAACAAAACGTAACGCCCACCAGCGATCATTTAGTTTTGTTCGAGTTACTCGAGAAGAAATGCGCAATGTCACCCCAGGTTTTTTTTGCCTAATATATAATGTTGACGATGTGTGTGGATTCGAACGAATAGGAAAATGTTATTCCCGTTTTCGAATGAGCTAAAGAGAGGAATATTTGAACGTTCGAATTATTTTTACGAACACAGGAATGCGAATTGGGCTGTTTGGCTATTTACGGATTTCTGCTTTTAATTTCTCTGCTAAAAGACTGTAATTTTCTGAGCGAACCATGATTTTTGAGGATTCTATATCGTTGTCAATCGATTTTTAAATGAAGAATAAAAATCGCTTTTAATCGCATGAATGACAGTAGGTATATCGACGAACTGTCATTGTAGCGATTTTAAGCAGATTTCGAGCAGTTTTAATTCGTGATTTAAAAATTGAAAATCAACGCTATAAAATTTTTGAAAATCACGTTTAGCTTAGAAAATGCAGTTCTTTAAGATGATATAAAAAACTAGCATAGCTAAACCACCCGATTGCGGATACATTCATGTTAATGCAATACAGCCGTTAACAAGAATAAGAATGGTTCAATGTGATAATTGAAAATTTTTAGCAATTTTCAGAATTTCTGCTTATCATTTGGTATTCTAATGTTAACCAATATTTATGGTAAATAAGGTCGTTCAGAAAGTACGTTATATGCGTTATATGTGTTCTCTTCTATAACCCCTGTCTAGTTTATTTTCTTTATTTAGTCTTTTCTGAAGGGTTCTTTTTTGATCGATTGGGATTTGTGCCCGCATGCCAAATAAAACTTCGCAAACATAACTTCAAAAATAAAGTTTTCTCTATAATCCAAGTTAAAATGTTACGACCGTTGCAACTCGTTCGTAGTTTATTACTACATCCACCGTTTCTACAGAAAGCAGCTTGCGTTCCGTCGAACACTAACCAGATTATAGCATCAATTTCTTCAATAAACCGGTATTACACCAATGTCCCGAATTGTCAGCGAGCTCCCATTGATTCACCTCCGGTAATTGATGTCGTCAAAAGGCGAAAGGTTCTTGAACTAGAAATGGACGTCATGCGACAGGAAGGAAGAAAAGTACCGACACCATGTCAGATAAAAGAAGCTCACTGGGAACATTTATTGCAGCTAAATTCTCGCAATCAGCGTCGGCAGTATTATCTTTTTCTGTGGAACATTGAAATGGCCAAAGAAAATCAACAGCTAAGAAAAGAACGCAAGAAACAGGCGGTAGCCAAGCGGAAAGAGGAATTAGATTTGGCTAATGCAAACAATAATCACATTATTTACGGGTTGTTCCATAATACAATGTTTCTAAGGATTTATGACTCTACCATGGATCATTTCCACAATAACAAGTTTGTTCTGAAAACTTGCTACATGAAACATTGAGGTAATTGTTTTTTTTTACCGCAGGTTGATTCAAGCAATGCAATTCGGCCAAAACCTAATTTTTGATTGTTCCTACGATGAATACATGAACGACAAAGAAATGCGAAATACAGCAAAGCAATTAATGCTCTGCTTTGCGATTAATAGAATGCACAACGAGCCGTTTAACATTCATCACTGTAATGCCGATTTTAGTCGTACCACAATGAAAGCGTTGGAAAAACATTTGGTTCAAATTCGCGAGCCTTCGTTTCCGTTCAATGTTAGTGAGCGATGCTATACAGAACTGTTTCCCAAGGAGCGTTTAGTTTATTTAACACCACACTGCAGAACCGATCTGAAAGAGTTCAGTCCAGACGATGTGTACATCGTAGGGGCTATGGTTGACAAGTCCTCTCAAGAGCCAGTTTCCTTGGGCAAGGCGAAGAAGTTAGGGTTACGAATGGCTCGTTTACCATTGGATGACCATTTTCAATTTAAAGGAGGTAAATCACTTACGATTGATCAAATGTTGCAAATTTTACTGGAACTTAAAACTTCAAATAATTTTGAAAAAGCATTTGATTATGTTCCCAAGCGAAAGATTGTACCGCTGGATGAGGAACGAAAACAGATGCAGCAGAAGGTGAAAGAGCGAAACCAACTTGATAAATTTAAGTTTAGTATGGGGAAATTCTCTGGACAAAAATTTAGAAAAAGATAATGTTAATTTGAGTGCTTCTATTTTAACAATACGGCCATAGAGTTTAAAACCAGCAGTACGTTAGTATAGGTAAGAAATATACTCGAACTGAAAAACGATTCGTTTGATTAATTTCGCCTCCTTCGGGTTCGACTGATACGCCACGCATTTGGTTCCTCGTACTTGTTATACAGTGGTTCTAGTCGTTGGTTCTTCTTGAATTTGCTCAACTTCGTTGGGTCAGAAAATCGGAAAAAGGCTGGTGCAAATTCTACTAGCCATTTCGGATCGATCGTAGTCACCTCCCGCATGTACTCCTTGGTAGTTTGAACTAATTCATGATAAACAACCCTAAAATTTAAAACAACAAAAATTGTTTTCAATAACTGAGTTTTTGAAATTTCAAACTGAAATGTTTTCTATACATACCATTCCGGTTGCCGATTAAACAATGCACTCGAAGGATGAATGTATACAACCTGCGAGTCAACAAGGGTTCTGTAGCCTTCCTGTGGATCTTTCTTGGCAGCATTTCGAAAGAAGCCTGAACAAATAGTCTTCTGAACACGTACTGTGTTCTTGCCTGCCGACACTACATCTAGCTTGTGCCTATCCATGATGCCAAGCAATTGCTTTCGCACATCTTGAGCTCTTTTCAGCGTTCTTATTTGAACGAAATTTTCATAGCACCATGCATTGGAAAATTTATTATTTTTCCAACTATTATAAACGGCTAGTAACGTAAGATGATCTCCCTCGATTTGATTAAATTTTGCCTTCTTCTGATCAGCTAGGGCTTGCTTATCTTTTGGACGGTAGAACACATTCTGAACGGAGAGCATAGATACTATCGTTAATATTTCATCGGAGCATTGGAGTGCAACCGACATAATCAGCATTTTAGACAAGTTTGGTTCCAAAGGAAACTCTGCCATTCGACGACCTAATCGTGTTAGCAGCCCTTCGTTATCTAATGCCGATAAGGAATGCAATTGTTCTAAAGCCATCACTAGTGATTCAACTGGTGGAGCATCCATGAAATCGAAATGAAGCAAATCATTAATTCCCATGGTTTTGAGTTGTAACACCGTTGTGGCTAAATTGGTGCGCTGAATTTCTGGAACCGGTGTCGGTAACATCTCGTCTCGGTAGGCTCGCTCCGTATACAGGCGGTACGCCTTACCGGGACCGGTTCGGCCGGCCCGTCCAGCTCTTTGCTTCGCAGCTGCTTGCGAAATTGGTGTTACAACCAAGGAATCCATACCGGTTTTCGAATTGTATACCTTTTGCTTGACAAACCCAGGATCAACCACATAGTAAATACCGTCGATCGTGAGTGAAGTCTCGGCTATGTTGGTTGCAATTACCACTTTACGACTTCCCGGAGGAGCAGGATCGAAGATACGGGTTTGCATTTCCGATGGCAGGGCAGAGTACACTGGAAGAATGATCAGTTCCGGAACATCGGGTCCGAGGGATTTCATTCGCTCGTATAGTATTTCACAGGCCGTGTCAATTTCTTCTTGTCCGGTAAGGAACAACAGAACGTCGCCAGGTGGCTCGCGCAGATGAATTTGCATTACCTAAAATGAAAACAAGTATGTAACCCAATAACATCAAACACATTTCTATTAAAATAAAAATGTTGATCCAAATAAGTGTTAAAATGTAAAATCAAGATGATCCACATTCTAAAAACAAAATCGCGAACACTCACCGTTATTAATGATGCATCCAGATAATCGGTCTCCGGTTCCTTAGTGTACAAAATCTCCACTGGAAATGTTCGTCCAGGGATGGTAAATATGGGTGCTTCAAAGAAATACTGCGAAAATTTTACCGCATCCAGTGTAGCTGATGTCACAATCAGTTTCAATTCGGGTCGTTTCTGTACAGCCTGCTTCAGCAAACCAAACAATACATCCGTGTGGATTGTTCGCTCATGAGCTTCATCCAACATAATAACCGAGTAAGACTTCAAATCGAAATCTACAAGACATTCACGCAGCAACATACCATCTGTCATGTATTTTATGACTGTTTCCTGACTAGTGCAGTCTTCAAAACGAATTGTGTATCCGACCTCTTGACCCAAACGACAACCGTATTCTTCGGCAACTCGCTTGGCAACCGACATGGCTGCTACACGACGTGGTTGAGTGCAACCAATTTTACCTCTTGCTATAAACCCACACTCTGCCAAGTATTGAGTAATTTGGGTTGTCTTTCCCGAACCGGTTTCACCAATCACTATAAGAATTTGATTATCTGTAACAGCCTTAATCAAATCATCACGTAATTTGTAGATGGGAAGAGATTGCCTTTGCTCTACTAGGCTCATATCGGTTTTCTTGCCATAAGAAGACTTTTTCCCACCAATAATGGCCTTCTTCCATTCTGGAACATCCTGCATGCCCATTCCAATACCTCGCGTATTTGCCGCCACAGTTCTTGGATCCTCTTCTGGCATCGGATCAATCCAATTTTTGCTCAAATTAGTAGGAGCTGTATCCATCTCTTGTTCACGTTGGAGCATTTTCTGTTCGCGGCGCTCCTTAGCCAGGGCCGACTGCATCATGGCTGCTTGTGCTAGAGAACCATCAGGATTCTTAACAATTCTAACTGGTGATAAATCATGTAGTGCTCTCCCGTGCCCTTGCAGAAACGGAGGTTCATCCTCGACTATTTCTATTTCGATATCAGCTTCACTATCTTCGTCCTTCGGTAGAAGACCAGTTTCTTCGTCGAAATCAGGCATTTCTTTGCGATCGATTACTCCCGACGAAATCATCTGTTTAATTTCCCATAGTTCAGGACTGGATATGCGAGTTACTTTTTTACGCGAAGTTGTTTCCTCCATCGGATCTCCATGTTCCTGATAATTTAGCATCGATGGTACATTCATAGGACGGTCAGGATTTCTGCTTGCTAGATCACTGCTCTCTTGAAGGTGTGCATGCGATAGCGGATTCAAATCTCTTCCTGTTGCCTGTTCAACGTCTTTCATACTGAGCGATATTTTGCTACCAGCTATCGAAATGACTTTTACCTTAACGTTATCACCGCGGTTAGTAACATCCGTTACTGTGCTAACACGTCCTTCTGAAGATAGTTGCGAAATATGAACCAGCCCTTCTTTCTTCTTTCGGAAACCAGTTAATTGTACAAAGCAACCGAAAGCAACTATGTTAACAACTCGCCCTTCATAAATTAAACCCGGTTCGGGCTCTTCCGGAAACTTGGGAGGAGAAGGACGCTTGTGTCGTTCAAATTCTCTCGATCTACTTCGTTGGCGTTGGTGTCGACCACGGGATCTACTTCGACTTCTTCTCGAACGCCGATCGCGATCTCTGCTTCTGCTACGTCGTCTCTGATCTCTATCTCTTGAGCGGGATCTGTGTCGCGATCGAGATCTTCTCCTGCGGTCTTTGTCTCTAGATCTACTCCTACGCCTGTCTCTTGACTTGCTTCTCCGACCTCTTGATCGACTTCTTTTTCTCTCTTTGGATCGACTACGTCTATATCTCTTTCCTTCATTTTTGTCCTCTTGCTTTGAGGTAGTCGGAGCTAGACTTTCTAACTCGGCAAACATGTTTTCCACTTCTTGTTGCTCACGAGATTTTTTGGTATCCTCTTTTTTGCAAGCCGAAGGTGCCATATTTTCTAGTTCAGAGAATATGTCATTTACCACATCGTGCGAAGGATCTTTCGTGCGAACTTTACAATCTTCTTTGTGTTTCTCTTCGTCTGATTCATATCCTTTTTTGGCGTTTGGAATTGCCAAACCAGGAAACTTTACCGCTAAATTTCCTACCCGATCATCCTCTTCGAAAGCTGAATAGACTGACGTTCCTTTTTCTTTAGGAGGTTTCATCAATTGAATGATACGCAGCAGGTTTGACGTAAATGATTCAGAAAATTCCGCCCCATTTTCAGCCAACACTTTCTTGAAACTGTCCAGTGAAGGATTCTTATCCGCTAGATCTATAATAAATTCAGCTAAAACAAAAAATAATAATGTTTTTCTATATTTAACTATGAACAACTTTGATAACTTACCAAGATCTTTATCATTAAGACCGAGATGGTTCTCAAGCTCAGTACATATTTTAGACACCAAAGAGAGGTGTTCTAGCTGCTCTAGTTCGTCCATGTTGTATTAAAAGTTACTAAAAAGCACTTCACCTATTTAAAATTGAATTTCAGGATTTGGAAAAGCTGAGAAAACAGGCAAAATATGGATTTTTTGTTTATGATGGTGAACCACGATATTTGGGATATTTGGTTTTTGACATTTGCTTTCACATTTCCATTTCCCCCACACTATATATCGCAAATTCACCACAATTATAGTTAAAAAGGCGCAGGGCGCAACAATAAAGGACAAACAATCGTGTGACATACATGAAGGTACGGAACAAAGCAATTTTTATGCATATTATTATTAAAGGAAAATTATTTAATAAATACACCAACGAACCAACGAGAAGAATAAACAATTGGCTGCTTGCTTCACCTGTATGCTAAATAATCTATCTTTGATAAAAAATGATAGTTTTTCGTGGGTGCCTGTGTAGTTGAAACGTTAGAAATGTTTATAACAATTATTGTCATTCAATAGTTGAACAACATAACAAAATGGTGAATATCTTTTGGGGAAACAAACAACATGAAAACAAGCAGCAATACTCAGTTTTCCATGTTTTTACTCTCAGGTTTTAACTGATAAAAACGTTGCGGGTTTTCAAGTTCAAAATATCTTTTTTTGATTTCACATATAGGTATGTTTATTCAACCTCATCACTATTCAACAAATCCATTAAATTTAATTAGAAGGTAAGGGAGCATTCGTATATTACGTAACACGAATTTGGCCATTTTCAATATTCCCCCACTCAGACGTAACGTAATTTTGCATTTGCTTCACGCAGTGTTACGCTTCCCCTTCCCTAAGCGCGTTTCGTAATAAACGAATTTTCCCAACAAAAAATTTATGGGTTTTGTAAAAAAATTGATTATCTGCTATTGATTATTCATTCAAAGAATGCATTGAAAAACTGATATATTCGCACAAAAAACGTCAATTTTTTATTAGTCGTCGTTTCTTTGCATTCAATCAATTGTACATTATTTTATTTAGAAACTACATACGAACGTGAAACTTGGTATGTAAATCAGAGATGGTCAAGTGTGTGCGGGTATAGGAAAACTAGCACAATTAATTTGAATTGCGCGCTTTATTGTTTTATTCGATACCGTACAACTTTAAGGTACGATCCATGCTTGTAGAAGCAACATATTGCGCATGTTTTCCAAATCGAATTCCCGTGGCTAGCGCAGTGTGATCGTTGAACACTTTCAATTCCTGCCACTGCTTACACAAATATAATCTGCAAAACAAACACTTGTGTTAAAATTTACTACTCAAGTAACAAAATCACTTGGTCACTGGTTACCTGATATCCGTCCCAGCAATAGCCAAATAGGTTCCACTTTGATCAAAACACAAATCTTTAACCTCGTATCCCTCATCCAGTGTAATTGTTTTGAAATTTTTTAATTTTCTCAAATCCCACAGCTTAATGCAAGCATCATCGGCAGCCGTCGCTAGATAATAACCATTCTCGGAAAATGAGATGGCAGTGATTGGACCCGTATGTCCAGGAAAATTAGCAACGTTACTTTGCTCTTTGAGATCCCAAATTTTTACTTGTGAATCCTCGGTTCCGGTACCGAAGATAAGTCCATCCGGATGGAATTGTGCAGTTGTAAGACCGATGTCCGCGGTATCTGGTATCTTGGTCAATAAACGTCCAGTACGAATGTCAGAGAAAGCCCAGTGTTTATCGGATGACGTTGACAAAACATAATCACCAGTCGGGTGGAGAGATAATCCAGTGACTGGTCCATCATGACATCGGAGCAGCAACTGAGTTTGAGATGTTGGCACGTTCCAAATACGGATACAAGCATCTGGGGAGGCAGTAATGACTGTGTCGTCCTCCGGATGAAAGATGACTTTGGTCACCTTTTTGGTGTGTCCTTTGAGAATTGCCACAATTTGTTCAGTGTCCTTGTTGAATACGGTAGCGTTTTTGTCATTTCCTCCTGTTAGAATTTTGCTCTGATCGGAGTGATTGATGTCAAGTGCCAGAATACCTGGTACGCTAGCTGAATGAAGACCTGGATGAGATGCCAGGGTTAGAAAGCCACGAATCTTTTCTGCGCTGACCAATTCTTCTGGAACAGTACGACCTTTTTTCTTTCGCTCTTGTGTAAGCACGGTCGCTTTGTCCTGTAGTTTTTGTATAACTTCGGCACTCATGCCAGCCTGTTCGATTGGCTGTGTCGCAACTCCACCAGCTTCCGATGCAACTGATGGTTGTGAAATAATGCTCGACTGAATAGATGTAATACCAGTCTGTGGTTTGAGAGTGGCCAAAGCTTCTCGAGCAGCAGCCACTTCTTTGTTCAAACGTGCAATCACACGACAAGCAGCATCATGCTGATACAAAGCATGGGATAATTCCTGGCGAGCTGTTTGTAATTGTTGCCTTTGAGTGTAAGCGTGTAACATTAGAGCGTCCCATTCATCCTGCATCATTTTGAGAGTTGCCGGAATGCTCGTAGCACTTGGAGGTTTCGGCCGAACGATTGGGGGAGCTACGAAATAAACCAGCGATAAAAACTAGTCGACGATTTGGGAGTAAACTATACTTACTTTTTATTTCAATTAAGTCTTCTGCTTTCAAAGGCTCGCCATTTATAGGATCACATTCGTTTTCTACAATGTATTTTTCGATTAGGCGTTTTTCAAATATTGCTCCAGATCTAGGAGACACAACGGGATGTTCCGGAACTTCGTTGGATACTGAAAGCAAAACAATCGATACAACATAACCACAATTTGCGGCATTTGTTTTTCTTTGGCCATCAGACAAACATAATTTGACTCCCACCAAAAATACTTACTACTGCAAACGAGAGACATTGCTTACGATTAATAATGACAGAAAGCGAAATGAGAAATTGTTTGCAAATCAAGGTGCAATATTATAAAAATTCGAAAATTGCGAATACTGTGAACTCGGCTCGGTGGCTTGTCTGATCGTTTATTACGTTTTCACCTCACTAAATGTTTTTGGCTTTTTTGACTGACAGATGGCAACTCAGCCTTTCCCTTATAGTTTTGCTATAAAGAATGTACACGGTAATGCGAAATGACTCAGTCGTGTGCTTAAATACGTAATAAATGGATGTTCAATCCCGCCAAACTTGTTTTTCACAAGCCCTTTTGCTATATGTAAACTAGAGATACTCAGAGAGAGAGAGAGAGAGAGAGAGAGAGAGAGAGAGAGATAAGCGAAAAAAAAACGCCAATTTGGCAACTAGGTTTCACATGTCAGAACTGCCAAATCTCTTCTCAAAGGGCAATGTTGACTAACTTTTTCATGACGGTGGAAGTCCTGGGGAACAATAAAACGCATCACATCGTGAAGGTGTTATTAAATTGTTTTTTTTTTAATGTTTTATGCTTTCACCATAATTGATCGCTATTTTGTTGACTATACAAAAGGTTTGTGAGCCACCAGTTATATATCACAGTGATAAAACAATTTTGGAAAATTCTCAATTCATTGTTTAGCAAAAGAACAAAGCAAAAGAATATATCCTTCATTGTACCTGATTGCAATACCTGTCAGTGTGTTACCTTTCTTGCTCGTTTGGCTCGAATTTTGACATGTTCACACTAGAGATCCTCAGAGGGAGAGATAAGCGATGAAAAAAACCGCTGATTTGGCAACTAGGTTTCACATATCAGAGGTGCCAGATATCTTCTCAAAGCGCAATGTTCACTAACTTTTTATTCGGCTCGTATAACTGATGGTGACGGTGGAAGTCCTGGGGAATAATAGAGTGCATCACAAAAACCGTGAAGGTGTTAAATTTTATGTTTATGTTTAATTTTATATACTTTCATCATTATTCTGTAGACCATACAACGGGTTTGTGAACCACCAGGTAAAAATCACTCTGATGAAGCTACTTTGGAGCAATTTGAATTCATGTTTTAGCAATAAAACATGAAAAACGTGTAAAAATAAATATACTCTTTATTGAACCTTATTGCAATACCTTTCAATGTGTTACCTTTCTTGTTCGTTTGGCTCGAATTTTGACATGTTCGTTTGGCTCACAACACTCTCTTCGCATATCTCTCCCTCTGAGTATTGCTAGTTCACACATGGCTTACAACATTCTCCTCGCATATCTCTCCCTCTGAGTATTGCATATGTAAACTAGCTTCAATTTCACGTTTTTAATGAATACCACCTCAATCTACTTGTACAAAATAATTTTATTTGAAATTTCTTCAATCAACAAATCTGAAGGCTGTAAGGGGCCATCCACATACCATGTGGACAGATTTTTAACGATTTTGACCCCCCCTCCCCCTCCGTGGACAACTGGCCATATAAATTCTAAAAAAAAAGTATGGACCGTGGACATTAGCCAACCCCCCCCCCCCCTCCAAAGCTGTCCACGTGGTATGTGGATGGCCCCTAA
This sequence comes from Wyeomyia smithii, assembly GCF_029784165.1. Classification (NCBI taxonomy): domain Eukaryota; kingdom Metazoa; phylum Arthropoda; class Insecta; order Diptera; family Culicidae; genus Wyeomyia; species Wyeomyia smithii. Next base: position 103,049,620 of record NC_073695.1, read on the forward strand.
TAAACTCTTTGACCAAGCGTCAAATACTAGTCACTTTTTTACAGTAAAAATTAGGTCAAAGATAATTGTTTGCCCCTCTTTAATTTTAACATGGGGCAAACACGAGCAAACACCAAACATTATGTCAAATAAATTTGAACATTTGACGCTCGATTTTGACCCAGTTTTGACCTGCCGTGCTGCCCGAAGCGCACTGTAAAATTTGTCAGCTTCAACCCACTACTGCACGTGCTAAGTTCGTAAACAATTATCTGGCATCTCTTTCTTACTTGCGTCTTAAATGGCGATGACGTTTTATTATTCTTCGGCAGTTTTGCCCGCACACAGTGGAATAAAGAAATTCGCTATAAGTAAAACGTGATTTAACAAAAGTTCCTATCGTTGTCCTTCGCTTTTTAAATCACGATTTAAAACTGCTCGAAATCGCCCATATACCAACTCTCATTGTATACTTAGAGCGAATTTTTATTCTTCATTTAAAAATCGAAGGATAATGAAAAAATCGAAGGATGGCGCGTGCCATTCGCGTTGACGGTGTTGCTGATATTTGTTTGGTTTCTGCGTGCGAAAAAGAAAGAAGGAAATATTTTTGCTTTTGTCATCACGCACATTTTGACAATTACATACGAGAGTTCACGTAGGTGCGAACAGCCTTCGAAGTCTTTTGCAACGCGAAAAAACCGAATAGGGATAGCCTTAAGCCTGTAGTACACTCTTTGTCTAATGGTCAGATATTTGACCTTCTGACATAATGGTCAAATTTATTTGACATCATGGTTGTTGTTTGCCCGTGTTTGCCCCATGTTAAAATCGGAGAGTGACAAATAATTATCTTTGACCAAATTTTTATCTGTCAAAAAGAGACAAATATTTGACGCTCGGTCAAAGAGTGTACTACAGGCTTTATAAGCTTTATAAGTGGAGCATGGTAAGCACCGAAAACACCGTAAGCACCAGCTTGTTTAATGCATGTTTCCCATGATTCAAATCGTTCAAAAGAGCGAGTTTTATGGCATGTCACTGTCTGTCGTTGACTGTAAAATCTTTTAATTCTGCTGACGTTGAAGTGCGATAATATATGTACCTACCAGTTTCTTTTACGAGTCGGTTCTGCATAGGACTTTGTAGTTTCCGTTGCATTTTTATCGTTTATTTTTTCAGCAGGTTAATTTTCAGAACATGACTGGTGCAACGTTCAATTTACGGCAAGTGTACGCTTTCGCTCGGGAGTATCACCGAAAAAGCGATAACCAAAAGAATATTCAGTATGGCACAGCAGGATTTCGAACGCAGTAAGTGAACGTTCTTGATCGCACAACAAAAAATATGCATTTGGCTGCAGCACTATCCAGTGCATGAAATTTCCCTTCACTCTATTAAGCCGTTTATGCAATTTTCTTATTAATACTATATCTTATCTTTCGCTATTTACACATGTACTTCCATTTCTGATTCAGTGCTGACCACTTGGATTATGTTATGTATCGAATGGGCTTGTTGGCGGTCATTCGATCGCGTGCTAAAGCAGGTCAGGTAATTGGTGTTATGATAACCGCGTCTCATAATCCCGAACAAGACAACGGTGTGAAATTGATAGATCCAATGGGAGAAATGTTGGAGCAACGATGGGAAGCTATAGCCACCGCACTGGTCAACGTCAGCGATGCGGATTTGGAAAACCAGGTCGCGAAAATTTGTTTGGACGAAGGTGTTGATAATAATGATCCTGCCAAGGTGTACGTCGGAATGGATACTCGTTATCATAGCCCACAGCTAGCAAAAGCGGTGTTAAATGGTATTGCTGCTATGAAAGGTAATGTGAGGGATTTCGGTATCGTAACGACGCCTATGTTACACTACTTCGTCACGTGCTCCAATACGAATATGGCATACGGGTTACCTACGGAAGAAGGCTACATGATGAAGCTTTTGAAGGCTTTCAAAAATATTAGAGGAACCGCGTTTGAAAAAGACAATTATACTAATAAAGTTTGTTATGATGGAGCAAATGGAGTCGGGTCATTAAAGATGCTTGGTTTCATCAAGAAATTCAACGGATATTTGGATGTAAAAGTTTTCAATAGTAACGGAAAAATTAATTTCAATTGTGGAGCGGACTTTGTGAAGACTAATCAGAGAGCACCAGAAGGTTTGCCTGATACACTAGAACCAAACGCACGTTGTGTTTCCGTTGACGGAGATGCAGACCGCATTGTGTATTACTTTACGAACGAAACCGGTGTGTTCCATCTGCTTGATGGTGATCGAATCGCTACGTTGATTGCTGGGTAAAATCGTATAACAATCGTATAATTTTAGTTATGCTAAGTACATTTTTTCTAGATATCTGAAAACCTTGGTAGAAAGATGCGGAATACAACTGGAAATGGGATTGGTTCAAACTGCATATGCAAATGGAGCATCTACGGATTACATTGTCAATCAGCTGGTGGGTTAAAAAGATTATTGCATAGCAATTACTGTTGAAATACGTTTTTAGAAAGTGCCAGTCGCTTGCGTTCCCACTGGAGTGAAACATTTGCACCATAAAGCGTTAGACTACGATATTGGCGTTTATTTCGAAGCTAACGGACACGGTACTATTATTTATAGTTCTAGTGCTAAGAGCAAAATCACTGCCGCTAGTCGAGATGAATCATTAACCACCGATCAACGTGAAGCGGCTAGTTTGCTTCTCCAAACCATTGATCTTACCAATGAAACAGTTGGTGACGCCATTTCCGATATGCTGCTTGTAGAAACGGTGCTTCACTATAAAGGATGGAATTTGCAGGATTGGTTGAAAACCTATACGGATTTACCCAATGTGTTGACGAAAATCAAAGTAAACGATCGCAATGTAATTACTACTGCTGATGCGGAAAGGGTGTGTGTTACTCCCGAAGGATTACAGCGAGCCATCGATGAAATTGTGAGTAGATATGAACACGGCAGATCATTTGTGCGTCCTTCCGGTACAGAGGATGTTGTTCGAGTGTACGCCGAGGCAAGTACTAAGGAAGATACTTTGAAGTTGGCCGCCGAGGTTTCAAATTTAGTGTACGACAAGGCTGGCGGCACTGGACCGCGTCCAGAACAGCCGAAGATTTGAAGGAACTATATGATCATTGTGAACTGGCGTGTGCTAACAATAACTGCCATGACTTCAAACAGGATGTATATGTTTATCAACGACCAGATATGGGTTTTATTCCATCATTGAGATTATGTACATGCTCAACGTGATAGTTTTATTATTGACCTTCGAATCATTGTTGAATGTATTTTATGCAGGGGGCTCTTGTGGCTGTCAAAATCCATACATTTTCCATCTACCACTCATTGATTCTGGTACCAGCGTTTCTGGTACCCACTTTTTGGTTGGTTTGCCCTAAAACAAGTGAAATAGAGTAAACGTCCCTCTTTTTTCGGTAGACTTATTCTCGAGTAAATGTCGTTTTAGATGGAAAAAAACAAGAGCTCAACATTTGTTTTCAGTACAATGTGCACTTTCAATGAATAAGATAAGTTTTGTAAGTATTTGAAATGAAATATCACCGCCGTGATGAATATATGATTGGTAGGCAAAATGTTGACGTTTATAGGCCCCTGATATTATGTATATTTTTATTCGTGTATTTTATTTACCTTTAGACGCATGCGAAAAAATAAATTTTGAATCGACTATAATGCAGTTTGCATGATTTGATTACGAAATCCTGTGCGATAAAAGTGCACATAATTGTTATATATTCTGGGTGGGTCCCCTTCAATTGAGCTAATTTTGTTGGGTTTTATCTTATCTTTTTATCAGATAACCTGAGAAACTGGTTTTCTGTCGAATTAGTATGAGGGTTTTCTATATGACAAATAGTTAAGGCACAGACAAACAGACGTGCCACTCAATGACGATTTCATCGACCAGAAAAATAACGATAATTTTGAAATTTTGCTTAGTGGGCAATAATGCCGCTGGTGTCGCTATAAGCAAGCGTGCACATTCATTATCAAAGACAAAAACCATCAGTAATGCCGTTTGTGTTGATTTAAGCAAGCGTACATACCCATTAGCAAAGATAAGAACCGTTTTACGAAAATAAGTTAGTAGGCAATAAGCTCACATGGTGGCGCATGAGTGTAACGTTTCGACTAAGGACGAAGATTTTTTTTCGAAGAGGCACGTTTATTTGTCTGTGGTTAAGGGGTTAGTAACGAAAGGCTGAAACCCGAAAAGCTGAAATTCGAAAGGCTGAAAAGTATGTATCATAACGAGAGGCTAAATGCACAAAAGGCTGAAACCCCAAAAGGCTGAAGAAACGAAAGGCTGAAACTTTTGTAACTTGAATCATAATCGTTGAAAAATTCGGACACACGGATAGCAAATCTTTATAAGGTGACAGAGTTCAATGTTTGAGTATTAATTGGTTTGTGCAATGCAGAGATGCCAGATGTTTTTGAAAAATGTCTGCGACTGCTCGAAAAACCGGAAAAGTCTACTCGAAATCTGAAAAAAATCTATTCGTGAATTCGTTCGCGAAGGCAAAAGTCTGCAAAAATCTGCACATATTTTGAGATAACCTGTGCAAATGTAAGGAGACTCTGACAAAAATCTGCACAAAATATATAAAATATAGAAAATCTGCAAATATCTCCAAATCAACAAAAATCTGCACACGGACTTTAAAAATCTGCTTTTTGCAGACAAATCTGCACATGTGGTATCCCTGGTGCAATGGAAAATCAATTTTCGGCAACATTTGAATCTATACGCACTTGACTCTTGTACACGTTTCCTAGATGATTCAGGGCGAGACGGCCGAAGCCCTTTGTGTGCGCCGGCGACCCGCTGTCAGAAGCGCTGGCCACCGCGCGGTGTTGGGGGGGGGGGAGAAGGGCAGTTCAAGCTGTTTTTTGTTTTTCATTTCACTGTGCATATTGATATTATCGATATTTTTCATTCAGAAATGTTGATAGTTCTAATTGATAATACTGCGTTTGATAGTATAGAGCTATCCAATCATGCTTGTACTAGTGTATTGTACATAGGCTAGGTTCCGACAAATACCTTATAATACCAATATAGTTCACTCTCGAATTCCCCATATAATTTCGAGCAGACGCATAGGGGACACCCCCTCTTGGAATAAAAAAGGGTAACTAAACTCATTGCACAGTGGTGCAGTAACGTAATTTAGGCGGACATGAGCTTTTTGATGTGATTTTGTCGTTTTAAAGCAATAGTTTCTTCTAAGGCGTTGTTTCTTATACTCAGTCCTTTATTTATGTGCAAATGAAAATTAGGGTGGCCCTAAAATCAACGAAACGAAATAAAGTAACTTTTTTATTTGCAGAAATAATTGTATACATTCTTCGGTAAAATTGTAAATCAACTAATTTTAAGCAACTTCGTTATTATTATTTTTTGTAGCTATTGAATTTACCGATTTAGAGCAATTTGACGTAACTGACCTTGGGTTCCAAAAAAAAAAAACAGATTATTTGCTTTAATTTTTCAGTTCAAATGTAATAACAAAGTTTTCTTCGTTTAACCTTAAGAACACAAAAATACGCAACTTTTGACAGAAAAACATTGTCGATATGTTGTATAGGTGAAGAGTTTTTATTTTTTATATAAAACGTTCAATAAAAACATATTTTTAAGCTATTGAGGTCATCCGAAGAATACTCTGTTATAAAATTTAAACTGAAAAAATAAAGCCAAAAAACTGTTTTTTCGGAACCCACTCTAAGCCAGTCACGTAAAATTGCTCTATTTCGGTCAATTTAATGCTACAAAAGAGTTTTTTTTGTTGCTCAAAATTAGTTAATCTACAACTGTGCCGAAGAATGTAAAAAGTTACTTCTGCAAATAAAAGTTATTTTTTTATTTCGCCGATTTTAGGACCACCCTAATTATCATTTGCACATAAATAAAGGACTAGCTGTAAGAAACAACTTCTTAGAAGAAACTTTGCCTTTGATATAAAAAAAATCGCATCGAAAACCTCATGTCCGCCTAAATTGCCTTACTGTACCACTGTGCATTGTTGTTGCATTTCTGTGAGCGTATGACCATAGACTAAAGAGACATAGATATCCAAGTTGGGCTTCGCTGCATATAAATAAAAGTTTTTTCAGAGTTTTGAGTTCGACCGTAGTGAAGTATGTTCGAAATTGTAACCAAAGCCTTAAATCCAGAGAAGCGCAAGTATAATAATCGAAGTACCCTAGCATGATTACTACTTTAAGCTTATGAAATTTATTATTCTACGTAAAAATAAACCAAAATAATTTGTAAAATGACAATGAATGCAAAAACTGTTTGCGATGAATATTTTTTCGAGCAACTGAAAGGTATAAGTTATAACAATACTCATCGCAAAAAAAAATGTTTTTTTTTCTTGGTTCAAATTGACAGTCGATGACAGCTCATTCTGGTTCATTTTGACACTTACACAGCTTCGTATCCGTTTCTCCTAAAGACCTAGAGTTAAAGTTTTGCCGACTGAATTTCCGTCGATCTGGCAGCCATTCTAGAATTTCGAAGAACTAGCAACATTGCAAAAAGTAAAAGTCATTTCATGACTACTCGTATTTTCCAGTTTCATAGTTTTTTGTTTCAATTTGTTTTCTATATATAGTAATGCAAAAAATGAAGTGGTGTTTTCTATTTTGATCAAATCGAACATCAGGTAATTTTGAAAACATAATCTTTTTTCGGTTCTCCACCAATAAAAATTATCGCCGAAAATGGCTTGTGAATTTTTTAATAACAGAAACGACACATATTTGTAGCCTAAGTTTGGCGTTTTGAAAATATCAATCCGACAAACAAAGTTTTGCAGTTCCACTTTGTCGTATCGCAACCACATAAGTTACCTTTCAATATGTTTACTTTAATCTTTACCTTGTATACAAACATACTTTGAACAAGGCTCTTACTGTAATCCAATGTAGATCGACAATAAACGACATTCCTACTCTGACCGGCAACCAGCGTACACGGGTATCATTAAAACTCTGCCACTCGAGAACCTCCATCGACCACCAACAACGATACTACAGTTTGGCGACGAGGAAAATGACTAATCCATTGGGTAAGTATTCTGTAAGGAAAATCGAAAGATATCAAAAAAGCAACGGATTGATGCTTTAGTTAATCTGTATGTGGTAATGCCGGGAATTGAACTAGTCGCTTTAATGTGGAATTTCTAATCTGGATCTAGTTTCATTTAGCGAAATGACCGAAGAACGGGTAATTCTGTGATGGATCAGTCGCTTTAATGCGGTGAATAAAAAAAAGCCTGATACCATTCTGCGTTAGAGCAGGAAAGAAGTTTCGATACATCGCTTCAATGCGGAAGTTTAAATCATGTTCAAGCTTGTCAGCTTTCCCTCCGATATGGAAAAAGAAAACACTCACAACCATACATATTTATGTATAAGTGATAGGTCGAACAGATGACGGGCTCAAAAAACTGTGGAAATCAATTCTAAACATTTACTGGTATATTTTGCACTGGGAGGAGTGCTGCACTGTGAATGCTATAATGCGAGCCATAATAACCACCATTATGTGAGAGCGAGAAACGGAAAACTGACAGATGATAAAGTGCAAAGCAGTTTGATGTTTTACTCTGTTTTGTTTTGATTTTTTTTCATTGATTGTAAGTAATTTGGAACAAAGAAAAAGATTGCCTGACTAGGTGATTAGTTTCTTGAAACTAATGTAAAATTTGCATTCTCGGAAAAAAAAAACTGGAAAGAATTGGTGTAGTTATAGTGGTTTTGTTCCGATTATTTGCAGATATGATTCGCACATTGGGCCTACAGCTGCAAGCGTTTGATTATGTATCGTTCACCGATGATGTCGGCATCGAGTGGCGCAAGTGGCTAAGATCGTTTGAAACGATGATGCGAGCCAGCCGTATAGATGACGAAGAATGGAAGAAGGACTTACTGCTGCACTACGCAGGACCCAGTGTTCAGTTGTTGTTTGAAACTTTACCGGAGTTACCGGAAGTGGAAATGCGTGGACCGTTGCTCAATGTGGAGCGGTATTTTCCAAACATGACCGGCTACGATGAGGTCAAAGCCAAATTGAACGAGTTTTTCTTGCCAAAGGAAAATTCGACTTATGAGCGACATTTGCTTCGACAGATGCAACAGAAAGCGGGTGAGAATATTGATGCTTTCACTATCAGGCTCAGAGTCCAAGCGGAACGCTGCGGTTTTGGTGACAAATTGGAAGAGAACATTAAGGATCAAATCATCCAGAACTGTCAATCTACTGCTCTTCGTCGTGAGCTACTAAAACGAGGCGATGTAAGCTTGAAAGAGGTGCTTAGTACGGCTAAAATTTTCGAAACTGTTGCACAACAAGAGAAATCATTCACTAATGGAGATGGAATGAAGCTCCCAGTAAGTGAGGTCAATAAGGTCGATCTGACACCTTACTCCAGCAAAAGGATGCGATTCGCTGGACCAAATAATTTCGAATGTCATCGTTGTGGATACCTAGGACACCTGGCCAGAGACGATTCATGTCCGGCACGAGGAAAAACATGCAGCAAGTGCTTTGGCAAGAACCACTTTGCGAAGAAGTGTCGTACAAGGCATCCGACTAAACCGAAAAGCTATCCCAAGAGCGAACGCTCAGGAAACGAACAGACTCCCACGGTGAATTCAAAATCCAATGAAAACGAAAATTCACATACGGTGAAGCACATCGCTGATGATTCGGTTAACGACAACGCGGAATACATTTTCAATGTAACGTCTTGTAACAGCAATGCTGAGATGCAGTGCGAGATTGGCGGTGTATCAGTGTCCGCTGTGATCGACTCGGGTTCGAAATACAACCTGCTGAGCCAGTCAAATTGGGAGCAGCTCAAAGGCAACAAAGTGGTTGTATTAAACCAGCGACGTGAAGCATCTATGGAGTTTGAAGCATATGGAGGGCAATCACTTCCTTTAATTGGCGCCTTCAATGCAATCCTTAAAGTGGGAACTGCGAATACCATGGCCGAGTTCTATGTGGTGGAAGGTAACGGGAAAATATTGATCGGACGCGATACCGCAACGTCAATGGGTGTTCTAAAAATTAGTGCCCCTGTCAACGAAGTTGAAGCTAACCAGGACTCTAAAGGGTGCAGTAAACTGGGAACCATCAAGGACGTTATTGTAGACATCCCGATCCGAGCAGATGTCACACCGGTTGTTCAGCCGTATCGTCGTATACCAGTAGCACTGGAGAAATTGGTAGAAAAGAAAATTAATGAGCTGTTAAACAAGGGTATAATTGAGCCAGTTAACGAACCAGCAAAATGGGTATCCCCTGTAGTCGTAGTACCCAAGGGCGATGGCAGTGATGTACGTATTTGTGTCGATATGCGTCGGGCAAATGAGGCGGTTGAAAGAGAAAATCACCCCCTACCGACAATCGAAGATTTTTTGCCTCATCTGGCGAAAGCTAAAGTATTCTCTCGCTTGGATGTTGAAAGTGCCTTCCACCAGGTAGGTTGATAGTTGAATTTGTTTTGTCTATACCATATCAACATTAGGTACTGTTGCTTATACCAACGGGATCTAAAAAGGGAAATTTTCCGAAATAATAATCTCCCAATAAAACACGAACCGTTTACTTAATAGGATGATTATTATTTTCCTGTAACAAACACATACAGGATTTAGCAATTATTAATATCAAATTCTTAGTTTCTAATTTACAGAGAAAATCAACTTACGTTTAGTTCCGCTTAGTTCTATCACCAGATCATCGAAATTTATCCGTACTAATAGAATTTAAGCTTTTCCGTACTAAAATGTTAGATTTAAGGTTTTTTATAATGTTCACGTATCTTCTAATTTAGTTACCGTAGTATATAAGTAGCAGAACTTTAAGCTTAACTTCCCACGCAGAATGTGGTATATGGGTGACCGCACTTTCAACAACCTGTTATATTTTAGGTTCAAGTTAGTGATTTATTAATTAATCAATATTTTTACCAAAAAGTATGACTGTAAATTTTACCAAAAAATATGACTCACAGGAGGCACCAACCGTACTGTATATATAGTTTTAATTCTAATTTTAATCACTTAGGTTATTACTGCTTTCGCTCGTTTCGCTGGATGAAGAAGGAAAGACCAACTTTGCCGACTCACCGTACTGACATCGAGCACTGTCACTTCTTTGGAAATGCGCACGGCTCCGACTGTGTTGTTGTTCTACGACGGCGCGCTGTGCAGGGGTACGCCAACATTCCCCCCAGGTACGTCGAGCTCCAGGTCGGCTTACTATTCGTCGCGCCGTACATCTAGCACGGCCAGCTTGACCACCGGTCGATCGTAGATACCGCTCGCCGTTCTTACAGTTGCTGATCGAGGTAGGCCATCTCTGCCACGACAGACTTCAATTACCTTGCCTTTGGGCCAGCAGTTTCGTGGGCTCTTTGGATCAACGATTACCACTACATCGCCCATTTCAATCGCTTTCACATTAGCGAACCATTTCGCTCTGCGAGTGATCACAGGGAGGTAGTCACTTACCCAACGTCGCCAGAATTGGTTCGCGAGGATCTGTGAAGTACGCCAACATCGCCGTAACATGGTACCGCTATCTTCGAGTGTACACAGCGGTTTAGTTCCATCCGATGATCCCAGCAGGAAATGATTCGGTGTCAGCGCCGAAGCGGAATCGTTATCTATTGGAACGTGAGTCAGCGGACGTGAATTAACTAAATTTTCGATCTCGGTTAATGCGTTACGTAGCATTTCATCTGACAATTTATGGGGTGGCAAGATCGTCATAAGGTTCCGCTTCACAGTGCCGATCAACCTTTCCCAACACCCGCCCATGTGCGGTGATAAGGGAGGTAGGAAGACCCATTCGGTGTCTGAAGAAACAAACTCCTTAGCCATATCGTGCATGTTGAAAGACATCTCAACTTATTTCAGCTCACGGCAGGTTCAGGGCATAATGGCAAGCGGCAATCCGCCCGCGCATTCGCATAACTCCTCGCTCATCGATCCACGGGGTAAGCTTGTACAAAGGACTATTTTTAGGCAGCGTAGTGCCGTGAGTTCTGTGCTGTTTCTTCTGCAAAAGCGCGAGCTCGTCCGGATAGGCGTCTGCTTGAGCTTGCCGGATCAAATAGTCCTCAGCGTTGGAAATCTCCTTCAACGTTAGCGGACCAGTAGTTACTGTCTGCTTCATGAAATTTGCAATGTAGTTGCGAGAAAAACGAAAGACGTATGCCATTATGTTAGTCACTTTTTTCCAGCTGCTGAATTTACTCACGCAAAAAAGCGGCTTGGCTGTCTGAAAATGCAGTAGCAGGTACGGGCGTAGTTCAGTTTCAGTTTGACCATTTATTGACGGCTGACACGGCCAATTCCTCTCCGAGCGCCAAAGAAAATCTGGTCCTGTAAACCAGCGGTCTTCAGACGACATTACCGGATTATGCACCCATTTCGTGCCGTCGTCAGCCACGTTTTGTTTGGTGGGAACCCAGCTCCAGTCTGCTGCTTCTGTGGAGTCCAATATCTCGCTAACTCGATGTGCTACAAATTGCGTAAACCGGCGATGATCCGAATTAACCCAGCATATAACGTCACGGGAATCTGACCAAAATATTCGTCGTGTTATGTTGACTGATAGAGAGTCAGCAACGGCTTGCGATATTCGCACGCCGAGCACTGCTGCTTGCAGTTCAAGCCTTGGGATTGAAAGAAACTTTAAGGGAGCTACTCTGGTTTTAGCAGCTACTAAACTGCATTCGGTGGTTTCACCCTGGGAGAAACGTATATAGCATGCAGCGGCCATTCCATTTTCGCTCGCGTCGACAAACGTATGTAGCTCCCCTGCGGTACAACTTGCTGGGAGTCGCTTACGGTAGCAACGTCTAATTTTGAGTGTTTCTACCTGTGGGAGAACCTGGAGCCATGCACGCCACTTAGTAAAGAGTGCATCATCAATTTCTTCATCCCAATTTACACCGGACCGCCAGACTTCTTGGAGGAGAACCCTCAGGTACATCAAGAAATGTGCAATTAGCCCTAGAGGGTCGAACATGGACATCAACACTCGAAGCATTTCAGGTTTGGTTGGACGTCGATGACCCTGCAGAAGAGATTGTTCATAACGGTTCCATCCAATTTATAGGTAAAACATCGGATGCAGTGCACCACCACATTCCCAACACCTTTTCTGTTGCCAACTCCGGCGAGATGTCAAGATTCTTCTCGATGGTTCTGCCTTCATTCAAAGCTGCCAACACTCGTTGAGAATTGCTGATCCAGTTTCTGATTTCAAAGCCTCCTTGCTCGTGTATGAACCTCACTTGCCTTGCCAACTGTATTGCTTCTTCTTCCGTATCGACGCTTATCAACATGTCGTCCACGTAGTGACGCCTTTGAATGATGTCCGCTGCTTTTGGGTATTGTCCGCTCATTCGCTCTGCGTTTATGTTTTTTGCATATTGGGCACTGCTTGGGGAACAACACGCGCCGAAGGTCATCACGCGCATTACGTAGACTGACAACTGGCCGTTATCTTCTCTCCAATAAAAACGCTGGCACTGTTGGTCTTCATCACGAATCATGATCTGGTGAAACATCTCACGCAGATCACCCGTTAGGCCGATCGCTCCCTCGCGGAACTGGACGAGGATGGAAAACAGTGAGATTAGCTGATCAATTCCTTTTAAGAGAAAGCAGTTCAGCGACTTTCCAAACGACGTGGCCGCAGCGTCCCACAGAGAAAATCAACTTACGTTTAGTTCCGCTTAGTTCTATCACCAGATCATCGAAATTTATCCGTACTAATAGAATTTAAGCTTTTCCGTACTAAAATGTTAGATTTAAGGTTTTTTATAATGTTCACGTATCTTCTAATTTAGTTACCGTAGTATATAAGTAGCAGAACTTTAAGCCTAACTTCCCACGCAGAATGTGGTATATGGGTGACCGCACTTTCAACAACCTGTTATATTTTAGGTTCAAGTTAGTGAATTATTAATTAATCAATATTTTTACCAAAAAGTATGACTGTAAATTTTACCAAAAAATATGACTCACAGGAGGCACCAACCGTACTGTATATATAGTTTTAATTCTAATTTTAATCACTTAGGTTATAACTGCTTTCGCTCGTTTCGCTGGATGAAGAAGGAAAGACCAACTTTGCCGACTCACCGTACTGACATCGAGCACTGTCACTTCTTTGGAAATGCGCACGGCTCCGACTGTGTTGTTGTTCTACGACGGCGCGCTGTGCAGGGGTACGCCATCCGATTTTAATTGATGAGACATGCGAGTTAATGCTACAACAGTTGAGTGATTTTAGATTTCTTTGTTCATTTCAAGTTTTGATCAATATTAAAAAAAAATAAAAATAAAAAAAACTGGAATCTTTCGGTCTATAAACAAAATAAACGAACTCTATAGTTCTGTTAGTACTGAGTGATTGTGTTTTATTGTAGGTAGAAATATCGCGAAGGTCCCGTGAGATCATGACATTCATCACAAGCAGAGGCTTGTTCCGCTATACCCGACTTATGTTTGGTATCAGCTGCGCTCCTGAACTATTCCAAAAAATTATGGAACAGATTCTGAGCGGATGCGACGGCTGCGTGGTTTTTATTGATGATGTCCTGGTTTTCGGCGCTGATCAAGCGGAACACGATTTGCGACTGAAAATGGTTCGTCAGAGATTTCAGGAATGGAATGTCGTCCTAAATGAAGGTAAATGTGTTTATGGTGTACCGGAAATGAAATTTTTGGGTCATGTGTTGTCTGCTGAGTGTATTAAACCAGATACAGACAAACTAGAGGCAATCCGCTGTTTTCGGGAGCCAAAATCTGGGGAAGAGCTAAGAAGCTTCATTGGCCTCGTGAATTACCTTGGAAAATTTATTCCCGATTTAGCGACAATAACTTTTCCGCTCCGGCAGTTGACAAATAAGAAACAACCTTTCATTTGGGGTCGTGAACAACAAGAGGCATTCGTAAAATTGAAGGACTATATGATTCGTCCGACCACGTTGGGATATTTCGATGTTAATGATAGAGCCCAATTGGTAGCTGATGCCAGTTCGGTTGGCTTGGGAGCTGTTCTAATGCAGATGAATAAACAAGGTGCTAGGATCATAGCTTATGCTAGTAAGAGTTTATCAGATGTAGAGCAACGTTACGCGCAGATTGAGAAAGAAGCATTAGCTCTTGTGTGGGCTATCGAACGATTTCATTTCTATCTGTACGGCCGGTCATTTGAGCTAATTACAGATCATAAACCCTTGGAGGCCATTTTCAAACCAAAATCTAAGCCTTGCGCAAGAATCGAGAGATGGGTGGTTCGGCTACAAGCGTACAAAGCGAAAGTTATCTATCGACCCGGTAAAACAAATATTGCTGATCCATTGTCACGGTTGGCAATCAAAGATAACATTTCGGGTAAGACATTCGACGAATGCGCTGAATCTTATGTACATTGGGTGACCTCGAATGCAATGCCGGTAGCACTGAAGATCACTGAAATTGAGCAAGCGTCGGATTTGGACAAATCGATTCAATCGGTTAAAGTTGGATTGGAACAAGATGTTTGGTCGGAAGATGCTAGCTCGTTTAGGGTTTTCGCTACGGAATTGTGCTTTGCCAACAAAATTTTACTTCGGGGAACGCGTATAGTTATACCAGAGGCCTTCAAACTGCGAGTACTAGATCTGGCTCATGAAGGCCATCCTGGTATAACTATAATGAAACAGCGTTTGCGAGCCAAGGTGTGGTGGCCGAAGCTTGACACACAAGTCGAACGGTATGTAAGAAACTGCCGGGGATGTATGTTGGTAGCTGCACCCTCTGCACCTGAGCCGATGAAGCGCAGAGAACTACCATCAGGACCGTGGCAGCACGTAGCCATAGACTTCCTTGGACCACTTCCCTCGGGTCATCATCTGTTAGTAATTGTCGACTATTTCAGCCGCTATGTTGAGGTTGAAGTTTTTACTAAGACAGCGGATTCCAGCGAGACTATCAAGCGACTTGATCCGATTTTTGCGCGGTTTGGCTTCCCGTTTTCCATTACTTCGGGTAATGGCCGTCAGTTTTCTAGTGGAGAATTCCAAGAATATTGCGATGGGCATGGTATCGAGTTAATCACCACTACACCGTACTGGCCACAGCAGAAC
Source organism: Wyeomyia smithii (assembly GCF_029784165.1). Taxonomy (NCBI): domain Eukaryota; kingdom Metazoa; phylum Arthropoda; class Insecta; order Diptera; family Culicidae; genus Wyeomyia; species Wyeomyia smithii. The sequence goes on from NC_073695.1 coordinate 103,064,808, forward strand.
GGTGAAGTAGAACGGCAAAATCGATCTATCTTGAAAAGATTGACTATATGTCAAGCGACGAACGGCAACTGGATCGATGAACTGAACAAATACCTATTAATGTACCGTTCATCTCCACACTCGACCACTGAGAAGACCCCTTCGGAGATGCTATTTGGATACAACATTCGTTACCGTCTTCCAACGATACACCAACCAAAGAATACTGATGAAGAGACGGCTGATCGAGATAAGCAAATGAAAGAAAAAGGCAAATTGTATGCTGATGAACGTCGAAACGCTAAACCAAGTCTAATTTCTGTAGGAGATAAGGTTCTGGTAAAAAAGATGGCACGACCGAATAAGCTGGCACCCTATTTTGACCCTCAAGTATTCAGAGTATTAAAAAGGAAAGGTGGAGACGTCATAGTAATTTCGGAGGAAACTGGCGTCAAATACAGAAGACATGTATCACATTTGCAACGAATTCCCAGCACCAATGCTGGTTCTACACCGAATTCAAATGAAGTGGATGGACCGTCAAATTTGTATTCCCTCAACAGTGACATAGCAAGTGGAAGCGATGAACGATCAACATGTCTGGGTGAGCCAAATGTTTCTAGTGATTCGAGAACTAGACGTATCACACGGCAGCCAGCTTACATGCAAGACTACGTACAAACCGTGTATGAAAATTCTGGGAAATAAAAGTGAAAATACTCTCAAGGAAGCGTGCATAAAATTAAAAAAAAAAAAAATATCATCTAAGAGAGAAAGTGAATGTCGTATCGCAACCACATAAGTTACCTTTCAATATGTTTACTTTAATCTTTATCTTGTATACCAACATACTTTGAACAAGGCTCTTACTGTAATCCAATGTAGATCGACAATAAACGACATTCCTACTCTGACCGACAACCAGTGTACACGGGTATCATTAAAACTCTGCCACTCGAGAACCTCCATCGACCACCAACAACGATACTACACACTTTAATCACGATGATTTATACTTCACGTCGGAGAATTAAAAAGCACTAAAAGTTACCGGGACCTGTGTATAAGTTCAAGTGGCTCAAGTGGCAAGTGAGACACCGTATAATATGTCGATTGATTACGGTCACTTCGAACAAGCTACCCAATGTCCATGCGAAATTCCATGTGTCACCAACAGCCGTAGTAACTCAGAATCTAATCTAGTTGTCAACAGTAAAGAAAAACAAAATTTAAAATTCATCAGAAGCAAAAGACCAGAGACAATAGAAAGGAGATCTATGGCGTAATGAATTTTGTACCCATTTGAAAAATGAAATGTTAAGATTTTTTGAATTTATTGTTTTTCTTTTTGTTACAATCGAGTTCCATCTCTAGAGTTTTCGCATTTTGTAATTGCTAAATCACAATACTTCCCATCTACTAAGACAAACTTGACATGTCAAATCACTGTGATGAAGCTACTTTGGAGCATTCTGAATTCATGTTTTAGCAATAAAACATGAAAAACGTGTAAAAATAAATATACTCTTTATTGAACCTTATTGCAATACCTTTCAATGTGTTACCTTTCTTGTTCGATTGGAACGAGTTTTGATAGTTCGATTGGAACTTTTCAGAGACAGTCGTCCAAACTTTAACTTTAGGACTTTAGTTTCTCCCTCCCAGGTATGAACTAGCAATACTCAGAGGGAGAGATATGCGAAGAGAGTGTTGTGAGCCAAACGAACAAGTCAAAATTCGAGCCAACCGAACAAGAAAGGTAACACATTGAAAGGTATTGCAATAAGGTTCAATAAAGAGTATATTTATTTTTACACGTTTTTCATGTTTTATTGCTAAAACATGAATTCAGAATGCTCCAAAGTAGCTTCATCACAGTGATTTTTACCTGGTGGTTCACAAACCCGTTGTATGGTCTACAGAATAATGATGAAAGTATATAAAATTAAACATAAACATAAAATTTAACACCTTCACGGTTTTCACGGATGCACTTTATTATTCCCCACACTCAAAATATTTTTCACGTTATTGTTACGTGAAAGTTCCTATTCTTGTTCATTTTCTGTCATTTTGCATGATTTATGTGACAAACATAACATCTACGTGAAAATCACATGCTTACTATGTTTTATCGCGTAGCATCTACGTCAACTTGGCAACGTCAAACAGAATAAATCGCGTGAACTCTCCGTGCGAAAATACAAAGAAATCAAAATGGCGAAGCTGATGTCTGATTCAGTGTTTGAATATGAAAGGAATTCCTCGATGACCTTCCAATAAGTGAGCTTCAGAGAAACCATAAGAATTCGAGAGATTTCACACAGATTCAGTCCAAACTGCGAGGAATTTCCTGAACATAAACAGTTGTAGCTAATAGTGATGATCGCCAACGAATGTCGCAATATCATTTTGCCATTTTGTATGTCGTTTAATTCATTTACGAATTGGCGATTTTGAATGCCCGTGCGACTTATAATTAATAAGATAAGATTATTTCTGAAAACTATTCCTAGTTTCTAAAGAATTTGGGAAACCACATTTGGAAATTATACGTTGTACAAAACGTAGAACCAATCAGACAATCCAATGCTTTTCACTTTACCGGTAGTTAAATTCTACGTGAAACTTACATGAAATGCATATGTCTACTGAATAAGATTCACAGGATAAATCATCTCACCAGTTCATGATGAACTCGAATGACAATCACGTAAAATCTACATGAAAATGACAGTGGAAAATATTCACATAACTTTTCCGGTAATTATAACGTGAAAAATGTTTTGAGTGCAGGACTTCCACCGTCACCATCAGTTATACGAGCCGAATAAAAAGTTGATGAACATTGCGCTTTGAGAAGATATCTGGCACCTCTAATATGTGAAACCTAGTTGCCAAATCAGCGGTTTTTCTCATCGCTTATCTCTCCCTCTGAGGATCTCTAGTATGAACGTGTGATTTTTTTCAGTGTTAGTTATAGGTTTCTAGCATGTCAATTTCGTAGTTGATGCTTAACCGCGTGGCAACCAGGAACGTATTGAAAGCGAAACGTACGCATACCTGTCGTTCATCTGTCAAGTCAGAAAAAAAAATTTCTGATGCAATTTCATCAAATTAAAATTTTCTCAATTTTCAAAGAAATTTTGCTGATACATTGTTGATTCTGCTGCAAAAAGCTAACTTAGAAAGGAGTGAATCATGGCTGAAGATGATGCGGTAAGTTTTTGTACGATATTGTACTTTATTAGTAGATTATTTGTTCCGATAGTGAACTTAGAAATATGCCATGCTGGTAACTTTTATTTGGTAGGTAGGATGTCTCTTGTTTCGAGGTTAAGGTAGTTTAAAGAATTTTATGTTCTAATATATATGATGTTACTTGATAGGCTTATGTTCTCTTTGTGTATTATTAAAATCGAAGTGTATTTTCATTCGCAGATATTTGATCCTTCGTTGATGAAGAAAAAGAAGAAGAAGAAGACTCCATTTGATTTGGACGGTGCACTCGGGGTTGATGATGGTGCAGATGTTGAGACGCCCGTTGCAGGTGATAGTTCTACTCCAGCGGAAAGTGGCAATACAGTAGGATTGGATGGAGTCGCAACAAATGACTTGGATGATAATTTAGACCTGGAAAGTTTTGGCAAGAAGAAGAAGAAAAAGAAGAAGCCTTTCAATCTGGATGAATTAGATACAGCCCTTGCTGTTGCATCGGAAGGCAAAACCGAAGGCGAGAAAGAGGGCAAGGATGCTGGTAAAATGGATGATGCCGATGGTGCTGTTTTCAGCATTGGAGATGATGGACTGGATGACGATGATATGAAGATCGACTTCAGCATGAAAAAGAAAAAGAAGAAGAAGAAGGATCTAACGGAGTTGATGGAGGCTGAGGAAGCTGCTCGGGAGGAGGAGAAGGAAAATGGTATATATTTCTATCTATTTTCTACCTAAAAGTTAATTTTTTCTGAATACTATTCTGTGCATGATATAGCGTATTAAATTTTAAAGGTAGTTCCCCGTAAGCTATAAATGTTTTTCAAATTACATGCCTTACGGATAACGATGGAAGCGGTGCGGAGTTCGGTACAATATTAATTTTTATTTCATATAATACAGCGGTTTTTAATCTTAAAACATGACAGCAACGGTGGACAATTTTTTTTTCTATCTTGATGGTCAAAATTAATTTCCAAAAACAGGTAGAGATCTCTATGTCTGATCGTTATTTATCAACTATGTATGATAATAGTTAAAAGTTTTTTAACAGGGATTCGCTTATAACGTGTGGGTTAAAGACCGCTGATATATACCTAGACATCTATTTAAAAAATTGCGCTCATTCAGTTGTTATCTCTTCGCAGTGGATGAACACAGCACAACATGGGCTGGCTCGGACCGTGACTATACGTACGATGAGCTTTTGCAACGTGTCTTCGAAATCATTCTGGACAAGAATCCCGATATGGCAGGCGGACGAAAGCCTAAATTTGTTATGCGTCCACCCCAAGTTCTTCGAGTAGGCACGAAAAAGACCTCTTTTGCCAACTTCACGGAAATATGCAAAACTTTGCATCGACAACCGAAACATTTACTGGACTTTCTGTTGGCTGAATTGGGAACCAGCGGTTCGGTGGACGGCAATTCGCAGCTCATCATTAAGGGTCGATTCCAGCCAAAGCAGATCGAGAATGTTTTGCGACGGTATATCAAGGAGTACGTGACATGTCATACCTGCCGTTCACCCGAAACTCTTCTACAGAAGGACACTCGTCTGTTTTTCCTACAGTGCGAATCTTGTGGGTCACGTTGTTCCGTGGCCAGTATTAAGTCTGGTTTCCAGGCCGTCACCAGCAAGCGTGCTGCTATCCGAGCGAAAACGGCTTAGACTTTATAAGTTTTGTTTTTTTGATGGCTCCATTGTACCATTCAGTTGATTATGACCAATTAGCTCTGATTTTCTTGAGGCGAGAGGCAGTATAGAATGGGTTTGGAAATGAAACTAGTTGAAAGTTTGTTTCAAATTCGCGTTATGTTCTTTATTTACCGGCATGCTATGTCAACTAGAATATGTGCGCGGAAATATACATCAAAATTACTCAATTGTATAAGTTTCTATCTGGCTTAATTAAACGCACCTCATATACAACATGGAATAGTCTCAAAAGCTTCGAAATTCTTTATAGGGATGGGCGAAGGACGAAAGAACGAGCGGCTCACGATAAAATAAACTACGGTTTTTTTTAAACCGAAACAATACTGAAATAGACTCGTTCAAACGACTCGGTTTGCCACGATGAGGGAGTGGTTCATAGCCGCTCTTGGAAAAGGGCCGTTCTGCCCACCCCTATTATAGATCAATCCCGAGGGCGGGAGCATATCGCTGTTCATAGCAAAGAGCAAGGTGTGTTTTCCAAAACACTTCAGCAGATCTTCCAGGTGTATTATGGTCAGCATGCATACTGTAGGCATAAACCGAAACGCGATCCCAACGATTCAGGAACGGTCGACCAATAACGAAACATCGAGTGCCCAGAGTGAAATATTCCAACCGTTGCTGGCAGCGACTTTTCACCAATGATAACAAGAGTTTCAGATCTTCTTTGTCTTCCGATTTCTCTGGAACCTGCTCTTCATTAAGAGGACTGCGTGTTTTCAGAATATCCTCACATTTATTGGCGGAAATTAGATTCTCTGTAAAATTGAAGATATAATGTAGTTTATTTTTCAAGTTGATATATATTAAGTAAGCCTTACCTACATCCCTAACAAGCCCATGCGCGTAATGTACATCAACTATTCCGGATCCGTCGTCCAGTTTGTAAATATGTGTGTTATTCTCCTGCCGTACAACTCCCGGGCTTATTCGTCCGTAGATCATAACGTTTTTAAAATCGATCCCAAACAATGACCCTACATATGCTTCTTGATAAAAATTGACGAGGTTCATGTGAATTATCTGTAGGGGAATTACATCTTCAATGTGTTTCTGTTGACGAAGAACTCTTTTTTGTTTTCGATGATCTTGAATGCCTCTGAGGAAGTTTTCAAACTCGCATATATACTCATCATTGGTCAAATCAACAGTATCCATTGCAAAAGAAACGTTCGGTGTAACGTCCCGCTGCATTAAATGACGTGGGATCTGTTGCTCTACATCGTCAAGTTCGGTTTTAATCTGATCGAGATCCATTTTTTCTGATGAACCTTAATCAGCTGGCTTTGTTTATAGAACACCGGCATTTGTTTCGGGTTGGGTTACAATTCTTATTGGATAATATTTATAATCCACTCATCGCGCTCATCGCACTCATCTGACAGTTAACAGCGCTGCCAACCATAAATATTAGGTTTACAGAAGAAAACGTCAAAACGAAAAAATTGCAGCGACTGATATCGAGAAAAGCTGGTGAATTTCATCGTGATGGAGAAAAAAACTATTTAAATGATTTGAAAAGCTATTGCTTTGGCGAAAAGAGTCGAATTACAGAAAAGCTATTATTGTTGTGTAATATAAAGAGGATATTGTTGGCGGTAAGTTCTGATTTTGTGGAAAATTTCGGTTTTCGTGTTCTGCGTATTCAGTCCACGTAACATTTTCACCAGCAAACGTACCAAGCCTGTACTTCGAATCAATATGGCGGTTGTGTTGGAAAATATCAAAACATACGCAGCGTGTTTCACTTTTCGGTTTACGAAGTCTTCGAATGGTGTAAATGGTTTTTGAAGTATATTGAAGAAGCAGTGATTGCTAAAATTCGTAACTATATGTACATTCATGAAGAATCATTTGCATTCTCATTTTTGGAAAAAGATATACCTCTAGAAAAACATAGGTATAGTTGAACAAGCGGAAGAATCTTAATGCGAAAAGGTAAAAATTAGTTAAATCGCAAAAGAGTAATGCGCCTTTCGGTTTTGCGAGCTATATATCGCAACAGTTTATTTTACATAGGTCTTATTACTTATTCTACTGGAGATAGGATTATAGACACTATATATAGTGTCTACAATTGCTAATTTTATAGCTATATATAGGTATATTTTTATTTTATTTGTGTGTTATGGCTTGTTAGTCAAATGATCTATTAGTTTATTATTTGGGTGATCAGAAATGGTGAAAATGTTATAGCGAATTTCTTTATTCCACTGTGTGCGGGCAAAATTGCCGAAGAATAATAAAACGTCATCGCCATTTAAGACGCAAGTAAGAAAGAGATGCCAGATAATTGTTTACGAACTTAGCACGTGTGGTGGTGGGTTGAAGCTGACAAATTTTACAGTGCGCTTCGGGCAGCACGGCAGGTCAAAACTGGGTCAAAATCGAGCGAATAAAGAATGGTTTTGACAGCAGTTAGTGCGCTTCCAGGTCAAAACGAGGTGAGCTGGTGGAATAAAGAAATTCGCTATTAGTAAAAACAAATAGCTCTCAAATTTCTATAAGTAAAAACATCAAAAAATAATACCCGCAATTGTGATTGTATTGTCTGCAAATATATGTTTGACACCCGGCGTTATTGAATATGCCATGGAAAGCGCAATATCATAGCTACTCTGCAAATGAGTTTAAAGAGTAAATATTCAGCGGTCCTGGAATTCAAATCTTGTGTTCGAAGTGCGTGGATTTGTTACGTTCTATCGTACAAATTACGAAACATCGTGGATTACCTTATGAATTTTCCAATTCTATTAGTTTCTCCCAGCTAACATTTGCACATACGATTGCGCGGCTGTCGTGTCATATTTCGCGACTGGCGAGATAGTCTGTGGTTACATGCTAAACAAAGTTGTAGATAAAAAATTCCAACACTTTTAATCTGAGTCTGAAGATTAGTACAGTCGGACTCGATTATCCGGAGACTCGATTATCCGGAAACTCGATTTTCCGGAATTCGATTATCCGGAATTTCAGATTCGATTATCCGGAATTTTATTTTTTTGGTGTCCATTTTCAATTTTTATTCCGAAATTTTGCCTTTACCATCCCTTCTCTCATATTTGTTTCAATTTAAGTCACTTCCGGCATGTTTGGGACATGTTCGAATTAAGTGAAAATAATTAATGTCCAATTTATTTATTTTGCTTCTCAAGATTTTTCCTCTTCGCCTTAGAAATATTTTCTGGTTACGCCACACAAGTGAAACAAAGAAAAGAAATATTTATTTCATGTTCGTTAAGCGCAAAATTTCAGTATTTTTTCTGTGATTCGATTATCCGGAGTGAAATTTTTGTTGTTGTTCCGGATAATCGAGTCCGACCTGTAGTTGATATCTAGGAATTTAAAATTTATTTTATGAGTAATTGATTTACAGTAAGATTAAGCTTATGGACAAGAAATTACTTCGAATCATTTCTTCTTTTACCTTTCCCTTAAGTAATAAGTAAATTTGCTTTTTTTACATATGATTAATACTTAAATATCACACATCTAATTTTTGATGTTTTTTAGAAACTGCTTTTCATAGTGAACGTCTACAGCAGATGTTTTGAAATAACCCCTCCCTCAGTTAGTCTCACCAACTTTAAACGCTTTTCAAAGCTGTCGCAATCGGCATGCACGGATTCTGTTGGTATTCCATCCCAAATTCCCTGAATAACCGCTCTAAACTGTTCCAAATCGGAGATATAATCATCAAGCTTCGACGCAAGCAAGCGTATACTGCCGCTCCAAGCATAACTGTCCCAGCGTCCATAAGGTTTGCACAGAATATGGGACAGTTGTGCTTGGAGCGGCAGTATAGGACCAGACCAAAAAAGTCCATTGGGTTCAGATGTGGGAAGCTTGGCGATCAACTTTACACTTCGTGTAGGACTTACATTCAAGGTTAGTTGCCAAAATATTGTGGACAGATCCAATAAATATATTCTGATCGGTTGCAAGTTTTCGAATCGAACATTGTCTTTTTCGCTCACAACTTAAACTGCTTGCGGTGTTTTTGCAGATCGTGGCCGACCGGATCTTCTCCCAAAGAGGTTGTGTCGTTGGGTCTTGATGGTTTTGTAACGAAAGCTCTATCAATTCTCTACAATTAGTTCTCAGCAGTTGTCTGTTTCTGAGTTATAACGCTTTGAACATTTTAAAAAGTGTAACTAACATGAAAGTGCCTATTTGATTTTTTTTTGCTTTGGACTTAGCATTGTGGAGACCTGTGCTGCATTTTGGTTTGATGATCGGTGGCTTGCAACTAGAGTGGCCTTTTTTATATGGTCGTTTTTGAAGCTATCGATCTAAATGGGCGCCCGGCTGTAAAAGTTTCCTTTCGACCTCTACAATGAGCCACGAAAATTTGAAGTTGATCGGAGTTTAGTTAATAGATTTATAAAGCGCTTATATATTAGAAATCGACATATCGATATATTCAAATACACTTATATTTTTATAAAACAATAATGTTACTGTGTATCCTAATTTAAGTTGAAAATGATCTATAACTTTTGTAGTTTATTAAATAGTGCGGCTTTTGAATGAGATTGATATTTATTCGGCATGAATGAACAACATGCAATATAACCAGGTTCGTCTCTTTATGTATTGAAAGACAGTTATAATCTTTGGTAAATATAACACCACGCTCTGTGGTGTCGTTTACATCGAGTAATTTTCGGCAGAATATTGCTATTCCTTATTATTTTACTCTTCGGCTGGGTCACGGTCTAAAAAATCAATATTAAGTTCAAAAAAAAAAAAAAAAAGAAAGCATCGGTTTTGTAGGAAATGAGATGGAATAAATCACATAATAGTAACTGTTCAATAGGCTTGAGGTTTCGTATTTCTTAAATGCAACTAAATGTAGGGTTTGACTATAAAAACAAAAATGTCTCGTTTTTCGTCGTGATGAGTAAAAAGGGTCGCTTTACAAGCAAGCTCTTCAAGGAGGCTGCGTAGTAGGGTGGTTTACTGGTAAAACCGATATTTTTTTAATACCGAAGTACTGGTATTGGAGAGGCAAAAAACCGGTATTTTCGGTATTTTTCTTAAAATTAAGAAAAAACTTGTCACAATATTCATAAATCATTATAAGGCTAATGAATGCTACCCACTTAGGTAGGCGTTACAAATCACATAAAGGTGTATATAATAATACATTTAGACAGAAGCAACATTGAATTTTAATTTGCCAATACCTATTAATCAATTTTTATTTGTTCTGCTTGGATTCAGACGATGTGTTTGTGTGTATCGATAATATGTCAGAAAACCAGTGATGGCATGAACTCGTGCAAAGTTGAACTGAGTAACACTTCTCCATTTTTGAATCCAACTTGAATCTGCTTTCTCTCGATAGTTTGAGTTTTTTTGCACCGCACACTTTGATCGATTGAGTTTAAATGCGTGCAATGCATGCAGTGCACGATGTATCCAGCGATGCAGGCGATGATGTAACGCGATAAGTTTTGTTTTTAGATCGAATTTATGCTTTCAAAAGACAATGCAACAAACTGTTGCAGCAGACGCGGCGCGAATTTCATCGCAATTCGATTTTTATGCAATTGTTGTTATGCAGGATTTAAACTCGAATCTAACTCAAGTGTAATGCACTGTTAATAAGGTTTACGTGCAAACCGAAAATAAATGTGCAAACAAGTTTTAAAACTCACTTGGATACGAGTGCAAAGTCACACTGCCTACTCTGCAGAAAACTTCATATCAACAAAGCAAAACATTTATTTTCTAAGTAGAACAGATGATTTCTTTAAACATTCATACTTACAGAGGCAATTCGTGGATTTTGAACCTACCAGTTCAAGTTTGAAGCAGTAATCACAATAATGTCCGCGAAAAAAACGCAAGTCATTTTTCGTTTTGCGCTATTTGAAGGTAAAACTAAAAAATAATACTACAAGGTATACAGCCCTAGGGGTTGTAGAAATTCGTGCTACAAAACGCTGATGATCGCACCACCACCGCACAGTGGTCGAAAAAGGCAATTTGACGAACTTAATTCATTTGTGCTTAAACGGTTGATGTTAGACAATGTTCAAAAGAATTGTTCACAAAAATAGAACGGAAATGTTGATAAGAAATTTTTTTGATCATGGCCTACAATCATGAAAATAAAAAATCTAACTTTTGATACAGCGAAGATACATGAATAGTTTCTTTAGCAAAGCAAACCCCCTCAAATTTAGTTTTTCTAGCATAAGTTTTTAAATATTGTTTATTTTTTCAGTTTTATTATTAATTTTTTTTCAGTTTTATTATTAAATAGTACAGAGAGGATGACTTGTGTTTTTTTCGTGGACATTATTGCCATTACTTCCCCAAACTATAATTTTCAGAATTTTGTACCTAGTTGAACAAAAGTAGGTTCAAAAACCAAGAGTTGCCCCTAGTTTGTATTAACCCGAAATAAAAAATAAAAATACCGGTTTCTTACCGGTTTTTATTTTTATGAATACCGAAATACCGGTTTTTCGATAAGTCCCTAATACCGACCACCCTACTGCGAAGTCGCAAGTTTACAGAGTCCGCTTTGCTGAGCGGTCGTAGGTTCGAATCTTAGTAGAATCAAGCCATTCGATGACTCAAAGGACTTAAGGTTGGGTTTATTTTATTATGATTTTTTTTGTAAGATTTGGACCACTGCGATCATTATTTTGATCTTTTGTGGTAATTTTATTAAAACACCTTGGTGTGCTTCCTCTGAACAAAATAAGTCCCTCTTATAATAAACTGGTCAGAAGGACGCTCAACTAAACTTCTCCAGGGAATCATAATTGGTGATATTTGGCAGAAGGAACGTGGCTCGGTATAGTAGAGCAAGTAAGTGTGTAAAAGGAAGGGTGAAATCATTATACATAAGCACGGATAAAATAATAATAAGCATGCCACTTTTAATAGCGATATTGCTAATAACAGAAGTGCAGGATACAGCAGACACCCGGGCATATCTCACAATAGATCAACTATTCTGGTCGCAGTGAGGAGGTCCATACAGGAAAAAAGAGCTCTTTATAATCGCCGCGAACTAGATTGCGTTTGAGCGAATTATTCGATCATTAATTGGCTATGAAAGAATTGATTTCGTTTGATGCTTTTGTAAAACGGTTGAAGACGAGTGTTTGAGGTGCGCTGCTTTTGCTATATTTTATATTTTTGCATAAAAGTTCATAGACATTGAGAGGACAAGTAAGACTGGTTAGCAGGGTGGCCACCCAACCGGTAAAACCGGGAGAACCGGGAAAAAACCTGGAATCGTTTGGAACTGGGAAAAACCGGGAAAAAACCGGGAATTTTACTGAACATTACAAGCCGGGGTGAGATTGTGCCAGTGGGGGTGGGATTGTGCCATACAAACCCATTTTTTGTCAGCCGTCTCATGGCGATCACAAGACCAAAATTTCTCAAGTAAGTTTCCTCGAATACTTAAAAAAAGACTAGTCCTGTGACCCGGAAAAGATGGCTGACATATCTTACAGTGCATAAAACAGTTTTTGTTTTTATTCATCTTCCTCTTGGAAGCTAACTTGACCAAGGTAAGCTCCCCGGAAGTAGCATTCAAATGGCCCGAATTTTGCCCAGGGCAAATGTCGCCTATAGATGTCGCCAAGAATACTCACAACTATTGAGTATGCATTCGACGAAGACATTGCTGACTTCCTACCTTGATACTTTTTGTAGAGATCTGATAGCTGCTTCAGGCAAGAAACTTCCTAACTTTACTGTGTTTATTAAGAAGATTCTGATTCTATCGCATGGCAATGCCACGTTGGAGCGAGGTTTCTCCGTGAACAAGGAGTGCGTTGTCATGAATTTGGAAAAGACAGACTTGTAGCGCAGCGCTTGGTGTACGATACAGTACAGGTTGCCGGAGGAGGACACGAAATTGATATTGATGAGGAGATGCGTGAGCTGCTGGAATAACGTGTTTTAAGTGTTATGAAAACACTCTTTTATATATTACTCTTTTATATATTGGATCTTATCTGGTTGAGGTAAAAACGATTCCTTCAAACTTAATTTGGCCTAGAATTCCTCGGTTATGAGTATTATATGCGTTGTTTATAAGATACTTGTAGACATCTCCTCTCGGAAAGGTGACATCCGTCGCATTTTTCGGTTTTTTGCGACTATATCTCTTGATTTCAATAAGGCTGAACACGTCAAGAAGTGACTTAGAGCATGTTGACATGTAAATCGAAAGTCACGCTTTTTTATTCCTTAACTGCATGGAAAACTACAGAATTCAAAAGTAAAATTAACCAGGAAAAATATTTGAACGAACCAAGAAAAACCGGGAGAAAACCGGGAATTTAATTTCGGGTTTTGAGTGGCCACCCTGGGTTAGTTTTCGAGCGAGCAAATCACTTAACACAGCAACACAAACTTGCCTGAAATATTCCAATCTACTAGCGTATTATGAACTATTTCGGCGATTTTTGCCAGAACCCGAATCAACTTAGGGCGCGCTCAAGGACTTTGCTGTTTTACCGTAAGTCACGAGAATTGCAATTCGATCAACATGACATCTGCAAGACCTGTCTCAAATTTTTATTTAATTAAACTTTTTTTTATGAGACAGCACTTGAACACCGTTATTTGCTCGACAAAAAAGGTACCAAAAGTACCAAAAACTGTAGAAGCTCATCTTTTTTCAAGTAAGCGTTAGTGGTTTCCCGTAAGAATTTTCTTATTATCGAAAATCCGGTTTTCCGGGTATATATTCTGAAAAAAAAAAAAAAACAAACTGCGAATTACTTTACTTTGTATTCATATCGAGCTTGTATTAAAATACTTAACCGTAAAAATACCGCCCTCCATTGACAAGTACTGAAATATGCATAGTTGGACGCTAATTTCTACAAATGTTTGTAGAAGTTTGAAAGCAAAATGAAGCAGATCGCAGGAAAATCAGACTGGGACCGGTTCCAACAAAGTCATGTACATGAATTCCACGAAGCGATTCGACCGATCCAATATTCATTAAACAAATAACCAACCCAGCAAAAGAAACAATGCAAGGTCGAGGGATGGAGTACAACGATTCTATGACACTTATTAGACTTGTTTACACAACGATCGAAAATTAAAAGTTCTACCCTGAAGCAACAATTGCATTGAAGGAATTAAAGCGTTAGAAATCCAGCAGAGCCGCCTTATTTCAAATCAATGTCAACCAACGGCACTGAGACATTCTATTAGCGGAGAAACACTGAGAGAATTGAGCGATTCAACCGTCAACCTAAATCCTAAATTTTACGATTGGCATTGTTTGATCAATGTTTACCATCAGACCGGGTAGAGTGTGGAATGCCCAACCCGAAGTCTGGTCAGCCTACCTTTTTTATAGTCCGATTTTATATCGATTGAATAATTTATCCTTTTTTGCATATAAGCTCGACTGTTTTGATTGTTTGGACTTAAACATGGTTCTTTTGATATTTAATGAACTACTCAAATGCATGGCGCAATTGTTCTAAAAATTGACTGATATCGTTGAAATTTAAAAAAATGGAGACTATTCAGTAATGCGTATTGGTTATGTTTTTTTTCTTTTGGTGGTGTTTTACCTAGTAGGTATCAATCACATACATGAGAAAAATGCGCGTGGGTGGCTAAACCCCTACTAGCGCTCCCGGTAGCTACGGGCTTGTATAGAGCTTTCTGACAGGTCAGTCAAGCACACTAAATTCGGATTGTTCACCTCATAAATGACTCTTACTTAACTCTAGCGGCGTTTAGCAAATCGAAAAATATAGTCTTTTTTGAGTTGCTCGGTACTGGAAATCAAATACCGTTTTTTGCATGTAAACCCATACTTTCTTTGGTTCCTCGACTGTCTTCACTAGTTTAGGTTGTTTAAGAAGGTGCTGCTTCATAATCGCCCAGTACTTTTCGATGAGGCGGAGCTCCGGAGTGTTGAACATTTTCGGCACGAAATTGACCTTATTGTCCGCATACCACTTCAGCACGTCCTTGGAGTAGTGGCATGAGGCCAAATCCGGCCAGAAGATTGTTGGGACGTTGTGGGCCTTCAGGAGAGGAAACAGCCGCTTCTGGAGGCATTCTTTCATGTACACCTGTCCGTTCATCGTGTCCTGGGTCACGAAAGGTGCACTCCGCTTCCCGCACGTGCAGATGGCTTGCCAAACCAGAAATTTCTTCGCAAATTTGGGCATCTTCTGAGTGCGGACATGCTCCAGAACGCTGAACATATCCTTGGCCGTGAAAAACTGGTTGCCGGGGATCTGTTTGAAGTCGGCCTTCACATATGTTTCGTCGTCCATGATGCAGCATTCAACTTTCGTCAGCATGTTGAGGTACAACTTCCTGACACGGGTTTTGGCGGACTTGTTCTGCTTCTCGTCGCGATTAGGGGCCTTTGTACCTTGAACGTTCGAAGCCCAGCCTTAGTTTTGGCCTTCTGGACAAAACTTCGGCTTAGTCGCAGCTTCTTAGCCACGTCCCGAACGTAGGCGTTCGGGTTTCGGTTGAAGGTCCCAACTACGCGGTTGTGATTTTTGGTGTTGTACGGAATACTTTTTCCTTCACTTCTGGGTTTCCGATCGAAGGTCAATCGTTCCTCGAACCGCTTAATCACTCGCGACACCGTGGAACTCGCGATTCCCAACGTTTTAGCGATGGAACGATGCGAGAGATCCTTATTCTCGTGATGAATGCGCAAGATTTTATCAAGCACGAGCTGTTCTTTCGACTCCATTTCCGCGCGTCTTCGATCACAGGACTTTAAAACTTGCAAGATGTAAATAATACACTATGAACTAAATCCACCCAAATTTTCATTAAATTCTACCCAACGGTTAGAAAGTTAGAGCAATTTCATGGTGTGGCAATTTCATCGTGGACACCCTTTATTTGACCATTGGTCAAAGAGTGTAATACAGGCTTTACGTGTATGAATTCATTATACCTCAAAGAATAGAAATTGGTTAGGTAAAATTTGTCCCGAAAAAAAGTTTTCCTGATTTTCAACTCGATCCAGATGGTATTTCTATTTATTACACATTAGGGTGGGGAAAAGTGATCGATTTTCCAGAACCAAGTTTTTTTGGTTCCTTTTGGGGCCCCAAACAACCCTAAACTTACCTGAAGTCGATTGGTTCTGTCTCCGCTTGGCGCATTGCATTTCAAATTTGTATGACAATTTTTATGGGAAAACCTACTTTTTTGCACTTACCTTGCTAGAGAGCTCAATAATGCTCTTAATAATGTACTACATTATGTTAAAATATAGTATTTTAGATGCCTAACAACTTTGCAGAGGACACTGAAGAGCTAGAATGTCCCTAAGAAGAGCTATAGCTGTCCAAAGTTGAGTATGTTGATTTAAATGCAGAAAATCTTGTTTTCTGCCAACATTACCAATGTACCGGCGTCAGTAGGATTCTCAACAGAAATAACCTGTCGTAACGAGTTTATACACTCAGCTGGATCAAGCAAACAAATTTAGGTCCATTATTCAGGCGTAGAAAGAATCTACAACGTGCTTCAGAGGTTACTTCTGATGGAAATCTGACTGACGCCGGTACACTGGCAGTGTTGGCAGAAAAAATGATTTGCAACATCAATTTCGACATACTCAACTTTGAGCAGCTCTAGTATTTTTTGGGCACCCTAGCTCTTTAGTGTCTTCGGCCAAGTTGTTAAGCATCAAAAAACCTACCATTTGGAGTTATGACCATAGGTTTCATAACTTGAGCCATTTTGAGCTCTTTAGAATGGAAAATGCATAAAAGTTGGTTTTTCCATACAAATCGCTATATAAATTTGAAATGCAATGCGCCAAGCGGAGATTAAACCAATCGACTTCCGATAAATTTAGGATTGTTTGGGGCCCCAAATAGAACAAAAAAAACTTGGTTTCGTTTTTTCCATATAACGATTTTTCACCCTATTACACATGCTCTAAAATTTTCTTGCATCTCGGAAACCATTTGATATTACAAAAAAATAATGAACCTCCGCATTTTCTTCAAATAACTTAACTGCCTAGACATCTTCCTTCGTTCGTTCTAATATTTACAGCAATGTGTACGAAAAAAACGTAGTTCATAACCAAAAACTGCATATTTAAATAATTTTATGATATCATGTGACATTGTGTATCTTGATATCAGAACCCATTCATCTAGTTTTCACGAACAATTTGGTGTATGATACTTGATATAATGATTGGTGATATCACATGATATCCGCTGTAGTGTCAACAGTTAATGAACACCGGTTAGCACATTTCAGTAAACTATGGTGGAAGTAGAGCTGTACTAATTGAAACAAACCAAATATAATACCGTTAGTTTCCTCAATCTGTGTTGGATAAAAGCATTTTTGTCGTCTCGTATTGTACAAGCGCATTACTCACACAACGAATCAAATGTTTGCTTCCGTCAAAAAAAAACTTTGGTGGAGAATCGGAGCAGTTTTGCAATGCTGAAGTAGTTATTTATTCAATGTTGAAAATGTTATGTTGAAAAAAGTGTGTTCCATATGACCGAAAAATATTTTATTGATATGCGCTTTTCGTAAGTGCAAAATAATGATTTTAAGAAGCAGCGGAAATTATTGAGATTTGATTGTGTTAAAATGTGTACACATTGTTTATTCAGAATGCACCGGTATTGAAAATGGTAAGTATCAACTCGCAACCTATGTAGGCAATCAAGATGAAAACGCATCAACTTTTCATATGTTTGTATGAACAGTTTAAATTTACGGCAACTAGTTTGAAATCCATACAGATTATTTATCGGATACAAGTCTTGCTCAAATTGTTGTGGAAAAAAGTCTTGCTCAAATCTTTTACTGAAACAACAAGGAGACTGATAAGACAAATATAAGAAAAAGTGCTTAAGTAGAGTGATTATGGAAAATAAAATGCTTATTTGTTTAAAAAAAAAACGGTGCGTCAAATCAATCTAAATTTGAAGTGATAGAAACAGTTATGGAATCGTATTTGTTTCTGTTGTTAAAAAATGATTCTAATGTTGCTCACGTTATTTATTTATTTTTTCTAAATTAAAAACAAACACTCATACCCGATGTACCTATACTTGTTCTTTACTAACCAAACAAATATATATACACTCTTGAAATTAGTCCTTTTGTTATAGCTTCTTTTTCTATTAAAGCATTCTTTTTCATATTTGTTGTCAATATTATAAAAATATTAGAATCATAATCTACTTTTCTGATTCTGTTGAATACAATTGAAGCAGATTAAAAAATTTTTCCCAACGTATATTTCCATATCAGTACAAAAAAGCAAAGCGAGATTTAGCGCTGTCGGAAATTATGCTTCTGTTTTTGTCGAATTCGTTTTCGCACTACACTTTTCAACTCGGAAACGAACACTCAAACGAAACTAAACTCAGCTGTCATTTTTTCGTACGGTATTTGTCAATATTTGTTCTGCTGGTGTTTTCAAACTACATCCCGTTACTATTGGGTGTAGTCCGGGACAGAAAAGGTGTAATTTTGATGTAGTCCGGAAAGTGAAAAAAAAAACAGCTACATGGCAAAAGTGCAGTCCTTGTACAATTACACCGCAAAAACGAATTCGACATAAGACACAGACTTCGCAGCCACATGTTGCGTGAATAGGACACAGCCGCGGGTTTACGCTGCGATCTTCTACTGACACTAACAATTTCCCTAGTCGGGATTTAAACATACGACACCTGGCTTGTTACACTAGTATCGAGCCTCAAGACCAGTTTCACATCACAAACTTTGCATATTTTTCCGTAACAAAATTGTGTATTTCATCAACAACTTATAAATGTGTAACAAAGTTCAATTTGAAATCTAATAAATTATTTACTATTCACTAAGTTGAGATGGCATAACTATTGTTTTCTAGATGAAAACCTTTTGAATCCCCTTAGTCGGGGTGCAATGTACTTAGGTAAAAGTTTCTTTGGAGTCGTCGTCGTGGCCAACGTTGTCGTCGTCATCGGGCTGGTCGCGGTTGACGCCTCTACGAAGTCGAATTTCGGAACAGTGGTTGACGCAGGTGAGTCAAGCTTGCCCTTATCTTTGAAGGCTAGTGCCAGTGGACCGTACTCGTCCGTTTTCAGAGATTCAAAGTCGAATTGTGGATACACATACGGCTCATCCAACTGTCCAGCCAAAGATTTGATCATAGAGATGTTCCGACTGGCAACGGCATTGGCCAGCTCAGAGAAGAGCAGATCTGGTACAGTTGTGTCGTTAGGGGTACTGTAAAGAGTAAAGTCAATTTTGCTGGGCGGAGAAGGATCTTTGTAGGCATAAGCTGTATTTTTTATTTTATTCTTTATTGCCGTAGGGGCTTTGGAAATTGATTTTAGAGTGTAAGTGTTCTTTTCCGGAAAATAAACGTATTCAGTTTGTTCAAAATCGTCATGATAGAAGTCACTTGTGTCTGTGGAGCCATAACTTTTCGGTTGGTTTTCTTGTGCTGACGTTTCAACTTTCGTGCTGAGTTTACTTGCAGTTTTAGGTTTGCTGCGTTCTTTAGGATCGGAAGCCGATACGCTGGTATAATCTTTGGCAACAGTTACCACTCCGTTGTTTTTCTTCTTCATTGATTGAGTATCTGCAGGAAAAACTACAGGACCGGTGTCATCCGAAGGAAGTTTTTTCAACAGCTTGTTTTGTGTTTTCGCAGCACTTTTTACTATGTCTATCAGCTC